>NW_010265254.1:0-9945 GCF_000690775.1 Eurypyga helias
CCTGACTGAATCCAGCACACTGTATACATATGAACTTTACTAAGTTCAGTATCAATGATCTTCTGACCTAAATTTTATTTTGCATGTATTACATACTAGTGATACATGTAAGAAAATATTTAGATGCTGCATGTGTGTCAGCAATCAGAAAGCATTCCTGTAATAGTTTGAGTTGAAATAAACAAGTTTCATTGTAGTAAGAAATAAATTAATATCATAGTTAAAACCAAGATCCCCTTACCAATAGCCTTCCTAATAAGCTAAGTAGCAACTCTGAAGCTGGCCATTCTGGTTTATTAACTGTGGAAAGAAGATCTTGAATGAAGTTCTCAAACAGTGGCCTGTAATCTTCTTCCCCTTGTTTACTGCCACACCTGTTTAAAAGAAAATGCATTTTGTAAGTGACTTTAAGAGCCATTTAAGTTCTTCTGATGAAAACAGAAGTAATCCTATGTTTAACCAGAAAATCAGTTTTATGCAATTCTAAAAAAAGTATCCGAAATATTAGCAGAAAAATTGTTTTTATCCATTTACAGACAAATAGTTTAAACCATTATCACTGCAAGTAAAGCAGCTAATCCAGGGTAGTAGAATTTTGTTCCTAAGATTTTTTAATTTATTTTTTTGAGTTAAAGTCTGCATTAACTTGGATAGACAAAGTAGGTAAAATTCTAAAGCTCAAGCTAGAGTGGGGTATTTAGGAGGTGTTGAGTCCTTAAACCTGGTCTGACTTATCTTAGAGTAATAAGACATTTCAGTATTATACTCCACAAAAGTGAAAAACAGAATGTAAAAAAAAATAGAAAAAGATATCATACCTGATAATGTTTCACTTATATGTGGCATCCCTAACTTTAATGACACCAGAAGTATGCATAGAGATGGCTAGATGTCTTGTAAATAGCCTTTTGGCTTAACAGTAGAAATTAACGAAATAAAAACCTCAGGACTTTTTGTTACAAATCCTTTGGTTATTCAGGTATTTTTCTTTTCCCTGAGCTACTGACATTCCCAACTTTAGGAATTTCCTAACTACTTTACTTACTACATTTCCTAACTACTGACAATGAGCTACTGACATTCCTAACTTTATCTAAATGAAAGTAATTTTAGGTTTATTAATATCTTTCTCGTTCTGGTGACGGAAAGAATCTGGTTTCACCACTTCAATATTTACTCAGCCTTCTCTTCCATGCTTCAGATGAGTAAAAGACCACTGATAAAAGGATCCTACATAAACTATCAGACATATTCTTATATATGTAAACAACACTGCAGAATTTCTGTTCAATAAAATTTTTTGTCCAGACAGGTAGCTCTCTTGGGGTTCTATAAAATATATTATTGTAAGTAACTTTATTGGCAGGCATTTAGCATTGTGAAGTGGTTTGGTTTGGTTTGTCTTAAGGTGTGACAGATTTTATTTGGAGTTGGTTTCATCAATACACTAAAGAATGCAACAGTACTTACTTCTTAAGAAAAATAGAAAGGAAGTTTTGTGCTGTTCTCATGGCTGTTTCATACGAGTTAGTAATAAGCACATCTTGATCCACCTAAAAATAACAAGATTTATTTGTTTAATATTTTTATTTGTTTAATATTTTAGCATACACAGAAATATTATTTCCAGATCAGCATTTCTAACTCATGAAATAATTACAGCAGACATAAAATTACAATGCTTAATTACTAGAGCACCATCATAAAATATTATAGCTACAAAATCATTCCTGCACAAAAAAAAAAAAATTATGGCCATTAAAAAAATAAAAATATTACTTTTTTGTTTGATTCCTCCTCTGAATTAGAATCTTTTTCTGTTGATGGCAAATGCACCACACACTGAATAAGCTGCAAAACTAGTGCTGTTACCATCTGAATATACATAGGCTCTCCATCAGTGTCACTGCTGTTTAACCTGTTAATAAGAAAAGACAGCATTAATACTAAAAATAAACAAAAAAGACAAAACAAAACAAAACTTTTTGGTCCTACAACACATTTCTAAAATTATTACCACAACTAGAACTCTATGTTCTAAAATAATTACCACAACTAGAACTCTGTGTTCTAGACATTCATCTAGTCATTTGTTTCTCTCTTATGCAGTGAAAGATTTGGCCTACCAAAACCAGTAAGCATTATTCTCAGGCCGAAGAGATAAACTAAAACAGCTCACAGATGGGCTATCAGAGTATCTGTGAAGTTCAGCAGATGAAAAATCTACAAAAATATTCAGTAAGTCCAACACCTACATGCTAAGCCACTTACTAAGAGGCTTATTATAATACCATATCCATTTCCAACACAACATTAAAAAAACCCACACCAAAGCTGTCCTAATTTCTTATATATTATTTAATGTATGTGAAATGTGTAGGACTTTTAAACAAGAGAAAATAATGACCATGACCTGGACTGACTTCTACAAGACTAGAAGTAATGGTAATCTCAGGTAGCGTAACAGACTATAAACTTCAGCATGCAAGACTATCTTTAAGTTGGTATGACCAGTACGAATACACTCCACGTCCCATTTTTTCCCTTCCAAGTGATTTAACCTGACAAATAGTACAGCGTTTACTTCCCATACGTACATCAACCCCACTTAATGCTACCCTTAACGATACAAAAAGGTGATAATCTCTGACATCATTCTCCCCAAATTATCAAAATAACAACTGGGCACAGACTGCAATTATTATCTTTATGAAGTTATCATTGACTACTTGTACAGAGTAAATAATTCCATATCAAATTTTAGGTAAGCTAAAATTTACCCTAAATATACCCTTTAGGACTGTAGCCACAGACAGAGAATGTCCTTCAACAGATCAGAGCTAGGACTCTAGAGATAAACAGTGCAGTCGTGGCCTTGAGATAGTGACTTCATCTAGTAAAGGTCCTAATTCAAAGAGGGTATCTACCATTTATGCTCCTATGCCTACGACCTTCCTATTTGCTAGATCTCTCTGATGTCTATAATCAAAACAATAGGAAATACTAGGAACAAGCACTCATGTTAACATTAGGGTTGCTGAATTCAACTTCAAAATTTCAGTGAATTTCTTTTCCTGGATATTTCCTGTTCATCCACCCTGGATCAGACAATCTATTTCATTGACAATTTGTTTGTCTCCGGGAAAAAGATGTATGCAATCAAGGAACAAAATCAGTGCCAACAACAAATGTTTTAGAATCATTTAAATTGTCCAACCTCAATTTTAACTGAAAACCAGATAAGGTCAGATTCTCAAACTAAACCTAAACCTATACTATTATTTGAAAGATGAACTGAAATCCAGCTGAAACGCTTAAAAGACCGTTAAACTGAACTGAGTAGTTCCTAAAGAAAACTCATTCAAAGGACTATAAGATTGATTTCCTGGAAAGGGTGCTCTAAGTGCGTTATCAATGAAATTCAGCCAGAATTTTCCTATTAAATTTTAGCAATGAAGAAATTATATAAAATGCATATAAACAGAACCAAAGATTTTTCCAACAAAAAAACCTTTGAATGCACACTAACATTACACTCATTTACATCCTTAGTGAGACAAATAATATGATATTTCAATTATTTTTGTAAGCAGGAATAAATATGATGGTATAAGAAACTGATTATTACAAAGTATATTTGTCAGGCAATTCTGCTCTCACTGTAGAGGTTTTGAAATATCAAGCTCTAACAAAACACAGCATTTTAAAGAAGTTAATATTGAAGCCTAAAATCCTACATCTAAAAAACTGTAAATGCTACTGACTACAAATTATCAATCTAGGTCAAAAATTACCTGAAGTTTCTCAAACTCCTCTTGCTAGTTGGTAGCCGTGCAAGGGAAGTAAAAATTTCTTCTAGTATTAACTGTCTATGTTTTTCATACCTGGAGAACACCTATTTAACAGTTACAGGATTGTTAAAAAATTACATATTGTTACATAAAATATCACTTGTTAAACAGAATTTTAGAAATTATAGAGGGAGACATACTCTTTACATGACATTTAAATAAATTATATTTAATGCATACCTTGGTTTCAATGCATTGTTTTGTTTTTTCAAAGCAAGCATTTCTTTATAAAACACAAAAACTTTTTCAAATATAGATTTTTTTTAAATCTTCAAACAGCATAAATGTGTAATAGCTCTTAAAAATACCATATATTTTAAAAAATTCTGCCAATGGTACAAAAAGTCAAACAATATAATGCTAAGCTTTCAGACTCCAGTACAGTGCAAAACTCTGTGGTGACATAAATTAACATGAACACATGTATAGTTTTAGGCCACATTTGAGAAACCAGTTTTACTTCCTATCCTAAGCTATAAGGTTTGCCTGACATGAAACATTATTTCAATTTACGGCGACAGGATTGTAGAGTTTTTGCCTCTCATTTTGTTTAGGCAGAATTACTTTTATAAATACTGGAGTATATCATCTTTACAAAGATGGAAAACTTCCATCAACAAACAAGCACGTGTGTTGCACTGCAGTTTTCCTGAAATAATATTCTATCTGCCCCATGAATTTTTCACCTAGTGTGTTGCGTTTCTGTGGTAGGGGGCTTTGGTAACAGGGAAGGGCCACAGGGATGGCTCTTGTGAGAAGCTTCATGAAAAGTTCCCCTGGCTCCAAATTGGACCCACCTCTGGCCATGGCCGAGACAATCAGCACCTCTGCAAATGAACATATTTAAGAGGGGAAGACACAAAAAGAGAAGAAGTAGCAGCAGAAACAGAGTGGACAGAATCAGCATGGAGAGAGAAGTGGAATGGGAGAGAGACAACAAGGCAGACACCAAAAGTCAGGGCAGAAAGGAGTGGAGGGAGGGGCACAAGAGAAGAAGATGCCTGTGGTGAGAGGGAAGGCTATGCCCTGCAGTGCAGCCATGTCATGGGGGAGGGTGCCACATAGGAGCAGGTGGCTGCACCCAAAGAGCCTGTGACTCTGTGGTAAGCCCACACTGGAACAGTCCACTCCTGAACGACCACATGTCCATGGAAAGGACATGCCGGAGCAGTTAGAGAAGAAAACTGCAGCCTGTGGGAAGGACTCATGCCAGGGATGTTCATGGAGGACTGTCACCCATGGGAGGGACCCCACGCAGCAGGAAGAGTGTGAAGAGTCCTCCCCATGAGGAGGAAGGAGTGACAGAGATAATGTGTGGTGAACTGACTGAGAAACCCCCATCCCCTGTCCCCCCTGTGCCGCTAGGTGGGGGGAGGAGGTAGACCTGGAAGAAGGGGGGATGGGGGGAAGGTTTTTAAGATCTGGATTGTTTTGTCTCTCATCATCCTACTCTGATTTGATTGGTAACTGATCAAATGGATTTTTCTTCCACAAGTGGAGTCTGTTTTGCCAATGACCATAATTGGTGAGTGATTCCTCCCTGTCCTTGTCTCAACCCACAAACCTTCCCTTATATTTTCTCCTCCACATCCCACCGGAAGGGGGAGTGAGCAGGCATCCTTGTGGTCTTTTGCTGCTGGCTAGGCTTAAACCACGACACATACCACCTCTTCTGAGGAAAAGAACTCATTCTATTATATAAAAGTATCTTACTGGTTCTATAGCTTATTCCATTACATAAATTCAGATCTTAACAAAATCAATAAGGAAAACCACACTGTTCAGATTTCTTAAGACAAGAAAGGGCAGGTAAGAGGAAAGGGTTTGTATTTACACTGTAAACAACCAAAATTAAGTAAATCCCTTAGCTTAAGCAGACTATTTCTTCCTATGAGGTAGTCTGCAAACAGGAGGAACTCAGGTAGATTTAATACTGTTTCTAGATTATGATACCAAACTGTAAAAACATGCAAGAATACAATTAGTTCTAAACTCCAATTCTCGAGCACCAAAAGTACAGCCTATGTAAATGCCCTAATAACTTTCAGAAGTACAGGAAAATGAAACTGCAAATTAAAAATTACTTACTGCAGTCACTAATTTGATGGCACATAACTGTAGTTCACTGACATTTTCTACAAAGAAAGGTGTTATTCCCATAGATGATACCTATCAACGGAAAGAAGTTATTTTAAGTATATTTGACTGACAAACTGATACTTATGCAGTTTCACAAGTAGGTTATTCATTCAGCAGGTAAGGTATTCAACAACATGTATTACTATTAATTACTTAATAAAGTTATTAAAGGATATTTGAATACAATCAGGTTAAACTTTTCTTAAGTATACAATAAAAGGCATTAAAGATTTGAACATTAAATGCTCTTCTGCAGATTACATACTACACAACACACTAGTCACTGATGTTAATAATTCAAAAGTTTGTACTGATTTGTACTGATTCTAGCTACTGTGAGGAAAATTACCTCTGTCTCAATAAAACCAGCCCAATACTTCATGTCATTGAGACAATCACACTTTACAGTCTCTCTGGGAAAAGAAAAACAAACCTTCTCAGACAGAAATTCTTCTGATAAAACTTACCTGAAGAATTGTTGTATCAGTAAGAAGCTGTATCTCTAGCAACTCTGACAAACTGCTGACAATGTCACAAACTTTGTTATACAACATCACTATAACTCTTTGCTTGTGGGTGGAATACTTGGCACGTTTTGCTTTTGAACTTAAAACACCACCTACAAAATAAAAAATAGCTTTTAGCTTTTTCAATGTTTCACTCACATCAAATATGAGAAAGATGATCATCTTCCTCAAAAAGAGTCCCCCAAACAACTCCATGATTACAGCTTTGTAAATGCGATTGCCTACAGAAGAAAAGCTATGTAGAAGAAACAGGTGGAGAGCAAAAATTTTATATTTTCATAATTGCTCTGAATTCTGGATCCAAGATTTTTAAAACTGTTCTTGAAGTTGGACACCCACATCTGAAGGTATATATATGGCAACAAAACACTAAATGCAAAACATTTAGCATACTAACCACCATGAGGATCCACTCTATATACAGGATCATATTGAGGATAGAGAGTGTTCTGCAAATGAAATTTTGTGTATTGAATAACTCTTTCTATTACATCCTCAAGATATACAGCTTTAGGCATATTTGGTGATGTCATAATATTGATAGCAGTAAGACAAGCATCGGCAGACTTTGTCACCCTCTCCATAATAAGATCTCTCCATAATCTCTCCTCATCTTCAGTGTCATTGTTCTGTAACAGGCAATAAAAAACAACATAGTGTGAACAAGTTGTCAAATTTTTATTCTTACCAAGTAAAATATAACATTGTTTTAACATACTTACATACACATACAAAATGTTGTATTTCCTTTATGAAACAGAAATAGTTTGTTTTAGAAATCAACTAATGTTTGTTTTACTAGTAATAGGTTTGTAACCTAGTACAGAGTTACAAGTCTTCAATATCTCACTGTATTTTTCTGGTAAAACACAAAGAAGATTTCTGTGTATCATCAGGAAGCATTACAGAGGAAGACTGCCACATTCTCTTCTTGAGAATGATGTACCTTAATCAAAATCTAATCTCATTTGAGTGTTTTCTTCAGTGGCCTATGCACACCAGTTGTTGCTTTGATCTGTCTATTTTTTGCCGCTAGAGGGAATTCTTACACAGAAGATTCTTAAGTCACACAAAACTCATGAGAATACAACTTTCTCCACAGACCAACTCATCTATTATCAAATGGGTTTAAAACATGTCTTATGAAATATGACCATTTAGATCTAGCACAGGGTATGGAATCTCTGTATTTGTACCAGTTATAAAACCAAACATACATGAGGTTAATTATGACCACTCAGCACTACTGAAATATTGTAATAACATTATTAATAGGAAAACCAGGCAGAATTTTTAATAACTTCTCTGGTGCACAGTAAAAGACTCTTTCTTGCCTGTATAACAGCACAGTTAAACACTGTTAGCTTTTCTTGTAAAAATAAGGGGTTGATGAAATCATATCAACTTTTTCCCTTTGGGCTAAGAGAATCTAAAAATATCACAGTGCATTATATATATATCTATGAGAGATACATATTTGAAAAATTAACAGAAATCTGCAAATCAGGAGATCCCTGTAAACTTCTTGCATAGAAAGGCTTAAAATCATTTGTTCCTTACATGAAGGAGGCTTAAAAAAAAAAAAAAAATACAAAACAAAACCCCAAAGAGTTTGGTGTTTTTTTCTCTCATTAATCTTAGAAATAAAAAGAAAGTGCAATCAGACTCTGAAAAATATCCTGACATGGAGGTAAGATATTTTCACAGCACTGTAAAAGAAGTAAGCTTATTCCTTAGCATAAGCTTTCTTTGCCATAACGACCTGAATTATGTTTCATGGGTTTTAAGAAAAATATAAAACTTGTTCAGCTAAAGATTGCTTCTTTTTTAATCAAACCTTTATCTCTGAATTGCAATCATTGAACAATTTCATTAACTGCTTAATAATCTTGAGTTTTACTACAAAAAGTTAAAAGAAAAATATAATTTCAACAACACTGGCAAAAAGAATCACTCATACTGAATTAAAGCAGGTAAACCAGCACCTTCTTTTCACTTATTCTTCATACTGCTAAAAAAATTCAGAACCATATACTGAAACTTCAAAAAGCCAAACTATCTAGATGAAAATATTTAGGTACAAATAATGTGTCTCTGGTTTTCATTTTCAAGTCCAAATTCTTTCTTTCCAATACACATAATTAGTCTCTATTTTTGCAGATCAAGGGGTTTTTTCCCTAAAATTCAAGAACTCTATTCTTGCTAGAATGTTGTTTTGACTAGAAAGTTTAGAAATAAATAAATATATAAAATGTGTAACATCACATTTCAGCGTCATAAAAAACTACAAATCCCCACGTAGTTTTAGGTATATGAGAAAAAAAACCCTAAAATCTTAAACTTCCTGTTAATTTTGTTTACACTGATAACTTCCACTTTGCAGCATAAAGGCAGACCTAAATAAAGCACTTGCGGATTTCTTAATGCAGAGGAAGAACACGCTCTACATGAAAACTGTAATACTTCTTCCATTGCGTAAGGGATGTTTTATGTACATGTAGAAAAGTAGTAAATAAATGTCCAGTGGTGCAAATTACACCAGTTACCATGAATACTTCAGGATGAAACTATAATATTTAAAATTAACTTAAAATACAACTCAGTTGTCTCCAATACATTTGAGAGTTACCAGTACTATAGTAAAACATGTTTAGTACTGAAAAAATATAATCAATTGAATTTTAATTCAAATCTTAAAATTTGGCAATCTCTTAAGCATGTACAGATAAAATCAGAAATTCCTTTGACACATACACACAGAATTTGAAACTATCATTATATGGGACTCAAGTGAAGAAAACCCTATTCTACACAATATTGTGAAACAATGTAATTTGAAACTCACATGGTTAAGTAATGCAGAAAGCTTTGATCCATCTTGAATATTCTTCTCCAAAATATTCAGGACTTTTACTGTTTTATCTGTTGAGAGCTAAAACAAGAAACAAAACACATCAAATAACTGTAGTAATACAAAGGCTTCCGATTAGTTTAAAAAAAATCGATGGATGAAGAACAGAACATGTTATGTAATCTCATAAATTTAAACTATAGGTAATCTGAGAAAAAGATTGGATCTTCACTTGTCTGGTTTCTCACAAAGCATGACTGAGAATGCTGATAAAAGAATTAAACTACTGAAATATGTTCTAAGACTGCAATCAAACTGCATTTTACACCAGCAAAATACACAGAAATGTATTTAAAACTGGTTATCAGTAATTAATGTTGTAAAGTTATACACTTTTGCTTCCAGAAACAGCAATTTATAAAACCAAAATATCAATCAAAAATTTCAGCTGGCCATATAGAGCATTACTAAGAGAAAATCGTTCTCTCTACCACATCCATCCTGAGCTGGGCAGGGAAACAGGGAGTGGAGGTTATGGTCAGTTCATAGACTGACAGAATGATGTAGGTTGGAAGGG
>NW_010265255.1:0-2533 GCF_000690775.1 Eurypyga helias
TTCTATGATTCTATGATTCTTGGAACAAAATTGCTACAGCCATAGAGTAGCTGCCAACTAGAAATGTTAAATTTATCAGTGAGACTTTTTCTAAAGACGTTCTCCAAGTATTTTGTTGAATATCTGAAAATTGTAACTGTTACACAGTGGATAAAAAAGATGTATGATGGGTTACACTGCTCAGGGTAACCTGTCATATAAAACTTGGAAAATGTTACCAAATTACTTGGTGACTTGTCTAAACGGATGTTCTGTATGACTTGTTCAGTAGTCACTGCCATGATGAGCATAGTGCAAGAATTTGAATGGGTTTATTATTAAAATTAAGCTATGTCTACTTTAAGAAAACACCTGAAAAAGTGTTTTGTTAAGGAAGTTTTTGTTAAAGGAAGAAAACGTGAAAAAGCTAAAAATCATAGAATCATAGGATGGTTTGGGTTGGAAGGGACCTTAAAGACCGTCTAGTTCCAACCCCCCTGCCATGGGCAGGGACACCTTCCACTAGACCAGGTTGGTCAAAGCCTCATCCAGCCTGGCCTTGAACACTGCCAGGGATGGGGCATCCACAGCTTCTCTGGGCAACCTGTTCCAGTGCCTCACCACCCTCTCTGTGAAGAACTTCTTCCTGATATCTAATCTAAACCTCCCCACTTGCAATTTAAACCTGTTACCCCTTGTCCTGTCACTACAGGTCCTTGCAAAAAGTCCCTCCCAGCTTCCTTGTAGGCCCTCTTCTTACAGCAAGTATTTTGCTCTCCTCAGAAACTCGGCCCTTACCATCAAAACTTCAATGAGGTTTTCTTAGTGGGGTAAGAAATTCAGAAATTACCTGTGCCATTAAAATGTTTAAGGCCAGTAAGTATTTTTTTCCAAGTATTATCTGCTCCCTGGTGATCAGAACACTAGTCATACTGGTGTCTGTATAACTGCGTTTACCGCTTGTGCATACCTTTGCTCCCCTTTATGTCCGGGGTAACCAAAAATTCGAAGACTGCGAATTTTGAATAATCTTTAGCATCTGTTAATGGTGATGATGATGACTAAAGATTGGAAAACGTCAAGAAAGACCTTTTTTTTAACAACTTCACTTTTTCTCGACCCTGTTTGTCTTAGCTTTGCCCAGCTCTCATTGAAAGGGAGCTCTGCACTGAAATCAACTTTAATTACATTTGGTTTTAGTTGGTGAAACTAGGCAAGCTGTTTTATCAGAAGGTTATCTTCAAGATACAGAAGGTTATCTTCAAGCCTATATTCCTGTGATTAAGGCTAAGAACAAGTCGAAATGTCTACAGTGGAAAATACTACTTGCAGCATCTTGTTGGGCGCTTCAGTGCGAGTGGTTACTGCTTGTGCTGTCGAATGGCCACTGACAGAAACAAAACTGGTTTTGCCACCCGAAAAAAGATTTCTTCAAACGTAATGCTTAAACTGTATCCTACATCTTTTGAATTTTGTAACTTAAGGAGATACAGTGTGTCCCTTCTTTTGACAGTGCTCAGGATTTGTGGAGAATTGTTTCACTTGTGATCTTTTGCTTGTCTGATACTTCTTTTCCTGAGGACTCTAAAAAAGCTTGACAATACTCAGACAGTCGGTTTCTTGTCCCCTTGTAAGTGGTGGAGAGGTGTCTGGGCTGAGCATACGGAGTTCAGCTCTCCACTGTGAGCAAAGCCTCCCAGCTTCCTGACGCAGCGTGTTACCTGTGACTGCTCGCGCAGCAGTAGGAAGGGATTGATGCGCAGCGTGACTGTATTTTTGTAGAATAGCTCCTTGTTTCCTGCCTGTTCTCCTTCACCTCCAGAGCTCTATCTGAAGCTGCTGCTGTTTTGCCAGAGTGTATCTTAAACTACCAGTAAGGACCCAAAGGATGAGTTTAGTTGTTTAGAAAAAAAACTTTGTTTCATTTCGATGATCAAAGAATCCTCCATAAATGAAGTCTGACCAGGTCACTTGCTAGATCAGAGTACAACCTGAACATTTGTAGGTCTTCCATGGCGAAGCTGTGTTGCTTGTCCTGAGAAGAGATGCATCAAATAGAAGTAGTTCATTCTGCTACTGTGTTGACTTAATTAAGGTTATTTTGAAACAGTCTGCTCTTCATAGTTTTGATCACAAGAGGTGTTGAAGGAGTTATATTTAGCTATTCTCACAGAAGGGTTGGGCTGTATGGATGACTCCTCGAGCTGATGTGTGGAAAGAACCTAAACCGTCCTTTTCCTTCTCTCATTTCGTAGCAAAAAGATCAGTTTTAAAACGTCTTGAATTTAGCTTGAATTCTGGGGTCAGTGCAAAACCCAAGGTTTTTTTTCTTATGAGTGGATGAGGTGGCGTTGTGTCATGCCTAAACTTCGCGGTACTTCACGAGCAGTTCACAGTCACTGGCTGCATTGTCTTATGGCTGAGTCCGTACAAGCACTTCGTAGATAAACTAACAGATCTGTCGCTTGTCGAGCTCTGATGTGGCAGAAAGCACGGAGGAAACATCAGCCAAGCGTGTTGACGCAGCACCTTGGCTCCCGTGACACTGAAGAGC
>NW_010265255.1:2555-7219 GCF_000690775.1 Eurypyga helias
CGGGTGATGCGCTTTGGGAAAACGGGCCCAGTTTTACATCTGCTCTAGCAGGCTGGGCGTTCGCTGGTAGCACTCGTGCAGTACAGGGCGCTCGCCCTGCGTGTGGTTTTAAGCTTTGCCTCCAGGTGATAGAGGCGAACTGGAGAGGTACGGGGAGGAGCGCTCAGTGAGCGAAGCAATGGAATGGTTCGTACAGGAGGAGGTGTTCAGTCTGAAGAAGTGATGACTGATGGGGCTATAGGTGGTGTGGGAAAAGTGTAGGCAGATGATAGAGAAACAGTCATGGAATCACAGAATATCTCGAATCGGAGGGGTCCCGTAAGCATCATTGAGTCCAGCTCCTCTTGACACGAGTCAGGACTGGTTTTCCATAGCCTTACCTTCCCCTCGTGCTTGCATTATTAGGAGGCAGTTTCAAAAAAAAAAGGAGGTCCTGTAGTTTAACTTTGGAACTTACTGTCACAGAATCTTGAGTGTTTTCCTGAGTTCAAAAAGTAATGAAGGCAGACTAACAGGAGGGAAAAAAGTGTGTTTCTAGCTAGTAAACCTAAGACATGATCTTTGAGGATGTCAGAGATGTAAATTTCTGAAAGATGGGAGATAACACTGTACTTGTCTAACGTAGACATCATAGTGATGCCTCTGCTGTTGGCTAGTACTAGAAAGCAGCAGGTATACCTGCGGTCTGATGCAGATTTATCTTTGTTATGCTTTTAAAATATTAATACCATTTTTAAGATGTGAAATGAAAAAAACTTTTAAAGATAACTAGTTGGCAAAGTCTGAATTCTGTGAGTGGTATCAGAGCAGGTGGAATGAAACATTTTTCTTGCTGTGTCCCCCTGTTTCTCACTCCTTTTGCTGATTCTGATGAGCAAATGGGGAAGAAAGTACAGACTTTACATTGTTCTTTGCCTGTGTGGAAGGGACATGCAATGCAGTGAATAAACAAAAAAGAAATTGGGATTTTTTTTGTTTACATTGCCTCTTCATTCTGAGTTCTGGCTTTCTTTGGTGACAGCCTGGTAACTTTTTCCTTGCTTAGCAATAGACAGCATTCTCCTGCAGCTGCCTGAAGGAGGAAGAATAGTGAATGGTAACCATCTGTCTGCTTTCCCTTGGATGTGGAGGGCATCTCTTGTACAATGATCTCAATCTCTCTGAGGGGGAAAAGCCGCAAAGATACTTCTGAACATGGGTCTTCCATGTGGTACCAGCCAAGCCAACAGACAGGCGGACCCTTAGCACTTGAAATGTTCTGCTCTTGAATATACAAACAGCTCTTGTGCCCGCAGCAGTTATCTGTGATTTGTGTTTCTTGTGACTGCAAGCAAAGGCGGCAGCAGTTCTAGAGGAAACACAGCTATTAGATTATCTTACCCAGCTGGATAAATCGTCCTTAAAAGGTATCACTTGTTCAAGAGCTGCTTAGGAGAAGGGGCAAAAGTGGTAGCTCAGTGCAGTAGTTCTACATATTAATAAGAATGGGTTTGGAAATTGTGTAATACTGGATTCCAAGCCTTGTTATTGAAACGCTGTAAACTGAATATGTTGCTTTTACAAAGGTTCTTCAGAAATGTTGAATTTGAAACTGTTCAAGATCCATGATAAAAATCTTCATTGTATTGTTGCATCTTTTTTCTTTCTAGAAATTGGTTGCCCAAATGAAGCAAGATCCTCAGGTAACTATTTTATATTGCTTTGTTTACCCTTAAAAAGACAGGAAGTAACAGGGCATGAAGCTAGAGTTTTTTAGATATTTCTTGTGTTCTTCCTTGCTAACACAATGTTTTAGAAGAAAACCAGTATGAACAAGTCTTTAAACAATGACTGTTGGATAGTTTAAAAAAAAAAAAAGCCCCAAGCTTTTGCCTTTGGAGCCTTTTGCCGCACGTTCTCAATAGTCTAAATCAAGTGACTCTTGTGGGCTGTGGTGCAGTTCAGACATGCCGTAAGTTTCTGATTCTATTGGAAGCTGCTCTCTAAAAATATGCCATTACTAGAATTCACTCTTACTTTTTTTAAGTATTGGGAGGTTCACAGTTGTAGAATAAGAGGGAGGATATTTTGCCCAAATAAAGAATGTAGCTTAAAGCTGTGTTCAGGCTGCCTGTATTAGGTATCCCCCTTCAGCACAGTAGTGTCCAAAGATTGGGCCCTTGGGCCTTGGGATGTTTCAGAGGTGCTGAAGTTAGATAACTAGACTCCTTGTGTAGACAGCAGAAGCTATCCCTTTCCCAGGGACTGTGTAAGGAGATGGAGTGATCTTGTACAGCAATTAAGCCCTCCAGTGTGCTAGATGGGGAGTTCTGTGGAGTTCTCTAACCAGTTTGAAGTGTTGAGTAGAGGGATAAAGGTGGCTCACTTGAGGCTTGGTAGTAAGTGCTTCCATCCCTATATAATACTAAATCCCCTGTAATTTTCTGAGCGTATATTTCTCTGAGCTCAGTGGAGTGGGAGGACAGCTTTTTGTAACAGTCAAGTAGTTAGACCCCTGACAGGGAAGGATGAGCCAGGTGGTATTGGAAAATCTGTTTTCTAGGACTTCCTTATTCTGATGGGATTTGGGTAAAGTCTGCTACTTTTACTTGCTGGGCAAGTCTGCTAATGATTCGCCTGCAGAGCAGTTCGCTTTCAGTACATGTCTGCTGAAAGCCAGGTCATGCTGCAAGCAGCCATGCAAAGTTCCTGGAGCCAGCAAGAGTAAACCTGGTCCCTGTTTCCAATGCTCTTAATGCATTTTTATGCCAGATTCTTAAGCGAAATCTAGAAGAAGGGAGGATGACTGTTCAATATCTGGTTTTGCTAGAGTTGCGTGTATATTGGAGATTATCTACAAGCTGATATTGTAATGCATTTCAAAAGTGTATGGAGGAATGTAAAAATAGGGAAGTTGTCCTGAGCATGAAGCTCCTGTAACGGTACTAGTTCTATGTTTAATATTTCTGTGTAGCACAGCAAACCTGTGTAGTCTGGTGTAAAGGGTTTACAACATAAATGAGAACCAAAAAAGAGGAGAAATGCAGGGAAGGTCACTTCCCTCTCACATTTCTGCAGAGCTTTACAGGCTTTAAACTGAGGATACTTTTTTTTAATTTTATTTTTAGTAAGAAGGAAATAGTCCTGGTAAAACACTGTTTTCTGACTGCATCTTTATAGTGATGCTTATGAATTTCAAATCTTAAAGTGCTATTGCAAGCAAAGTGCTGATATGAATGATGTGCTAAGGCAAATGTGTTCTTTTAAACCGTCTAAGGCATAAACATACGTGGAAATGAAGGCTTAGATATGTTTGCCTTCGTTTGATGTGTGTCAATTAAGCTTTAATAGATATGTTTGCTGATGCTCTACGCAGTCAGATGTATGATACCGACTTTGCATAAGTAGCGTAGGTGAGAATGCCTTAGGTAACATACTGTATAGCATTGCATACAGTGTGTTACTGTTGTATTTAAACTTGATGAAATGTACAAATGTGCTTTATAATGCAGTAAGCACTAATGGATGCTTTAATGAAATCCTCATTCCAAACTGGGTTGTGTCTCTGGGTGCTAGAAAGGTCCTCTGATTATTATTGCACTCAGTGACTTAAGGCTTTGTTGAGCCTCTTGAATTTTATTGGCTGTACATCCAGAGGTGCTGCATTTGTAATACACTGTGCAAAAATAAAACAAACAAAAAACCACCTTCCTGCTACTACTCTGTGTTAACAAATGGAATATCTTTCTCACAGATATTTTTTCTTTCTAATCAGAATGCTGATTTGAAGAAACAGCTTCATGAACTTCAAGCCAAAATCACAGCTCTGAGTGAGAAACAGGTAGGGAAATTTAATACCCTGTTCTAAGGATGTCTCTTTTCCCAGCTTCCAAGAGAGCTGCTAAATTTTTAAGTTCAAAAATAAGTGTGGACAACAAGATACTTTGGATTTTTATTTGATTTCTCAACAGAAGAAATGAGTTATTGTGGGTCTATCAAACAAGCAACTAGTGTAATCAGTAGAAGCTATAGCAATTTTTCTTGTGTTGAAACTTGAGTTTTATATTAAGGGAGTTGGGAAAATGAATGAATTTCATCCCTTCCTTTATCATTGTCTTGACACTTATTCTAAATCAGAGCATTCTGGGTTAGGCAAGTCTTCAGATTTTTGTCTTGGTCCAGAGTCTGCATCTGGATGAGTATGTTGGAATTTTTCTTTGTGTCTAGACCAACTAAATTCATGTCAGTGATGGATACATAATAGACAGTTTGCAAATTAGCTGTGTGGTTTTTACCATAATAAATTGCACCACAGTTGTCTTACATTTCCCATTTGGTAGGAATTCTCTTGGACAGATCTAAAGTATGAGTAATAATTACAACTGAAGGCTTAGTAGAAAGATTGTGGAACTTGAAGATGCATCTTGTGGGTAACTAGAAGAAAAATAAGTAACATTGAGAGATCTGCAAAACTTTCTTGCATAAAAAAAAAGAGCAACACATGCAAAATGCAAAAAAACCCTCTCATACCCAACGCCCCCCCGCCCCCCCCCAAAAAAAAACCACGCTAAACTGACTTAAGCAGCCCCTTAATTGTATTGCTATTGTGTCAATAACAGAACCAAGTTAGGTCAATAGATGATGCCTTTGAAGAGGGGAAACATTTTAGAAGGTGTGTGTAGGGA
>NW_010265255.1:7235-9608 GCF_000690775.1 Eurypyga helias
GGTCACACCTAAATACCTGCATTCGTGTGTTACTACCTGCATGTGTTCTTTTTTAAGAATTACCTTTCCTAAGGAAATGGGCTGACAGTGATTATAATTTATCTAGAAATTTTGTTTACTAAAAAACTTCAGTATGTTTTAGTAGTGGCACAGTGAGTCTAGGAAGGAACATGTAAGGATAATAAAGAAAATGATTTTTTGATGAAAATACTAATTCAACAAAAACTGAGGTTTTGCTGATGTGATGGCATGCCTCTCTTGAAGATGATTTATTCTCTGAAACCAGCATGGGCCTCTGCATGTGGCTATGTCTCACAGCAAGCAGCTTCAGAATTCTCTGGTAAGCTCTGGAGGCCCATGGTAATTTCAAAATTAGCTTGCCTTGATGCCGCAAAGCAAGTCATATTGACTGCCAGTTCACATGATCAGCAGAGACAGGCAGCGAGACAGCGCGTGGAAGGTAAGGAAGAAGTAAGTCTGCCTTACTGTAACTGTTAAACTGGGATTCACAACTTGAAAAAGTTCTGTTACAGAGTGGTCTGTACTAACTTGTATTTTAAATTACCGGTCACCAGGTGGGTGATGCAGCTGTATGTTTTCTGCTGAAAATTACAGCTCAAATTACTAAAGTGCACTTGTTCACAGGGTGAACCTGGGCTAAGTTTCCGAAAGACTTTTGAAAAGTAAGTTTCTGACCTCATTTGCAGCACACAGCGAACACAGTCACTGTCAAGTCACAGTCCAGTTTCCTTCTTTATATTTTTATGGTTTTGATTATGAGTGAAACAGTGAACTTCGCTACAATTCTTGAAGCTTAAATATTATATCGACCACTGGACCACAGAGCTACCAGTGTCCCAGATGATAGTGGTGTTGAAGTAGCATGGCTGGTAAAATGCAACGGTTGTGGCAAATGTGAGTTCTAGGAAAAAAAAAACCAACAAAAAACCCCCAAACAAACAAAAAAAAACCACCAACACAACTTCCCAGTGCAGACACATGCTCACTCCCTCTTATTTCTTGGAATCTGCTGTATAGACATCTGTGGCTTAGCAATGCAGAGTTGAGCAGCATTTCAGGGAATATGACAAAGCCCTTTGTTCTCCCTTTCATTCCTCATTAGAAAAAATAATTGTTATCAAATGTTTTATGGAGACAATATTATCCAACAATTTAATTTTCACACAGCATGAAGAAATGTGCAGTTTTGAGTAGTAAATAAATGCTTTATATTGTGCTGTGTGTTTCTTCAGGAGGGGAAGGCAACATGTGTTACCTGTACTCTTGTTTAGAGCCAAGTAAGTAGTTTTGATGTCTGATGAATAAACTCTGAAGGCCTAACTCCACTGTGGACAGTTACAGGAGGCGTAATTGTCACTGTTTGATAAGCTTTTAATGAAATGTGGAAAACTAACGTTCCAGCCTGTGTGGTGTCCCTACTCGGAGATGGTGGTGTGGAGCTGAGACCCTGGTGTGTTAGAGAGGGAGAATACTGAAATGTTTCTGCCTTCTGAAATACTGTGTCAGCCTGATGTACCCCTTTTCCTTTGCTCTCTTACTTAAGGAAGTTGTGTGAAGGCTTGTGCAAGAACCGAGTCAGTGGTAGGTTAGCTAAAAACTTTCAGTTGCTTTAGGACTTCTCTCCGTTTCTGAAGCATTGTGAGAGCGGTGCCGACGCTTGCTGCCAGTTGCTGCGGTGATTCCCGGTGGCTTGGGTTTCTTGCTGAGAGTTAATAATGACAGCTCTGCTCAGAAGTTTGTGAAACTGAAGTGGTCTGGCCAAGTACAAAAAGAAGCAAGTAGGATCTGCAGTGTGTAGGCTTAAACCTAAAGAAATTTGTTACCTGATGCAGGGTTCAACTGCTGCAGCATACGGGGTATGTCATATATTCATATGTTTTTTGGAAAATATGAGGGAGGTGAAAATAAATACTTTGATTTGTTTCACCTGAGAGAGGAGGGAGCAATGTATGCTGGTTGTGTTGTGATATGGAAGAAAAAGTTCAAAAAGAGGGAAAAAAAACTTACTTGAAGATAATTTGCGTTTAAAGGGCAGTAAACACGCATCCTTCCAGCAATTATCATAGAATCACAGAATGGTTTGGGTTGGAAGGGACCTTAAACCCCATCTAGTTCCAACCCCCCTGCCATGGGCAGGGACACACTTCCACCCAACCCTGAATGGATTGGGTTTAAAATTGGTTTTCTCTTTCTTCCCCCACACCTCTCTTTAGTTACGAGAAGTCAAGAGTAACTTCTTGCAAAACAGTTTTAATTGAAAAAAATCTAAGCTTGGGTTGTGAATATGAATTAATTCTGTTGCTGTGTAGCACTGTTTTACTATGTTTTCACATCTTTGAGAAAGTAGTAGTC
>NW_010265255.1:9762-21910 GCF_000690775.1 Eurypyga helias
GTCATCTTTTGGCATTATGTTTTGTAGACTTTTGCCAACAGTTACCTGTCACAACTCAGCTTTTGTCTGTGTTAAATAATACTCCTTACAATAAAAAAAAAAAGGCATTCTTGATTTCCCTCCCCCCCCCCCCCCCCCGCCTTGAAGTTGAACAGTGTGTACTTTTCGCACTCTGGGGAGATGGGATGGAGGTTGTTACCAGTGACACTAGTGAAAGGCTGAGGTAGAACAGGGCTAACAAAGGTGCAGGAGGGATGTAATCTTGAAGTAACACCTTTTTTTCTGCTGCCTTCCCTCCATAGTTAATTAAAAATTATAATACGACCTTGCAGATACATAATCCTTAAGTATGTGTCACAACAGTACTTTTTTTTCTAATGACAAGAGGTCGTGTTTATTTGACTAAAGAAATGTAAAAGAAGTAGTGGGCAGCAAAGAAATGCTTTTTAGCAACATCATGTCAAATGATGTCAAACTGAGAAATTTCTACATCTGTCCTTATCCTTTCTTGGAAAAGTCAGAGCAACATTCTGTCTTAAATGTGGAAGAAAGCTTACAGGAATAATTTTTTGACCTTATGGTAAAAAGGTGAGGGTGGTAAACATATACTAAAGAAATTGCATGGCTCTTTCCCCTATATCTGAGAATAAAATGAAATTGTCTCTTAATGTAGTTGCAGTGAAATTTATTGAATCGTCAAGAAAAGAGTTTTATGAAAACTAGACTTACATTCTGACACATTTGCTCTTGACATGGAAAGAATAAAGTGGATCCTTTTGTTTGATTTCTGAGGAGCTGTATACACTTGTAGGAAAAAGTACTCAAAATTGGGATACGTGCATTTTTATATTTTCATGAGGGAAAAAGTTTAACATGCTTTACAGTGAAGGGAAGTCGAAACTGTAGAATATCATCAGAAAAAAATGTACACGCTAAAACTGAGCGTCTCTCTTCTTACAAACAGGCAGAGCTGGTGCCTTCTGCTAGTATTTAAAGTTCAAAGCGGATTGAGGTAGTTGGGGTTATTCTAAATCCTGTGTGTTCGGGGTGAGATTCCTTTTAATGCTGCCACTAAATAGCAAGTAATGGGAGAAGGGGGTTGGGTGGGGGTGTGATTTTAAGAATGGTAGTGTAATTTAACCATGGTTTTGTATAATTGAGTAAATGTAAACATGTGGTTTAAGCTGACAAAGGAAACTTATTATTTAAGTCTTCGGAAACTGTCAGGAATAAGTTTAAGCATTAATGTTACAGTATTTATTAGAGATATCATAACTGAGTAATGAGAAGATTGGTAATGTGCATAAATTCATCCTGTGAGACTGTTCTTCTTGAACACTTGTCATCTGTAGTAAAGGGGATTTTTTATGGAGGCTTTTTGAACACATTATCAGAAAATTGTACCCAAAATGTTCTATCACATTCTGTGTGTTTTGGTGAAAGTAAGCACAAGAAAGTTCAGGGAGCAGGAGGCAAACTAGGTACAGTTAATGGGTCGGAAAATAACACTTCGAAATGCTTCCACATAAGCAGGTAGATATACCTGTATGTTTATATATTCACTTGCCTTATGAATACCACGAGAACTTCAGGGCTCATAATCTGGAAATAAATAATGAAGTCACTCGCGTCTCGCTCCTGCTGGTTTTGTCTGGAGTTTTTAATCCCTCCTTTTCCCAAGATCCCTCAAGTGCATATTAAAATTCCAGTTATTCTGTCGGTAATGGAGGAAGTGTGCAAATATGTCATATGAACATGTAGTAACTAATAACTTGAGGCAGGTAATCCTTAATTTCAGTTCCAGTTGTTTATCAGGAACTGTATGTATTACTAAACACCTATCTCTTCTTTTAGGTAAATGGAATGAATGATAAAGATATGCTAATTTCCTCCTAACTGCAAGCATCCATTTATGCCAACTGTTTATAAAGCAGTTTTAAAATACACGGAAAACAATTTTGAACCTTCCCAGAGTTTGGTTTTAATAACGGAACCCTGTAGTGCTACACTTAGCTCTGCCTCCTCCCATAATTAACTAGTTGTAGATTCCTTTCTTAGCTGCTTTGAAGTAGTCAATCATTTTTCCAGTCAAAAAGGTAACTCTCTCCTTACGTCCAGATAGACCGGTAAGTTGTCTCTGTGAATCATCAGACCCTGTTGAACCCTCTGATCAGTGTGAACAGCACCTGTTCGGAAGATGAACGCTTTTTTGGAGAAATCTGCATGAGCTTACTATTTTAATCTTTGGTATTTATTTAATTTGCATCCAAATATTGTGTGAAAATATGAGTATAATGACTTCTCATTAAGTTATCTTCCATAATCTCAAGATATACTGGCTGAAACAAATCTGGAATGTTGTACAGATGACTTCAGATAGGCAGAGTGCCTGCATCTCTCCCTGCTGCCTCTTTTGCCCCAAACTCTTGCCAAACTGATGTTACAATAACTTGCATATGACTGAAATATTGTTAAGCTTTCTCAGACCTTTTGTAATTCTTAAATCGTCATTAAGCCCATCCTGGCATGTAAACTTGGATTTCCCATTCTTCTAATATAACTCCACCTAGACTTCTCACTGTTGATTTGTGAACGTAAACTTTGCATATCTGATATAAATTAGCACTGGAGTAACTTAATTTAGGAAATGCAAGTGACCGTTTCATGGTATCATCAAAAAGAAGCAAAACCCTCCATACCTTCCTCCTGCTACTCTTACTTCAGCAATGATTTTCTGGCTCAAATTCTAATTTTGAGGTTTGTGCTGTGTTTAAGCCAGATTTGGATGCAGCTGGAGAACTTTCTTAATTGAGCCTAGTTGGACACATCTTTCATCTTCACATAAGCAAGGGCATAACTCCAAAATAGCCTGCTCTGCTTGAAAATCAACATTGTAGGTAGAAAATGGGCAGTTAAATTACAGTATTTTTTTGGAAAATGCCCTGCTGATGGTGAGGAGGGTTGGTTATTAGGTGCTTCTGCGTGTTTTGACTTGCTGGATAACCTCACACATCAGTAGCTATTTCAAGGTCTACTATTCCCTTTTCCTTTTGTCCTTGGAGGAAAGACAGGCAAAACATCAGATTGTGATGACTGGGATTTAGGATGTTTTGTATAGCACCCTTAAAGAAGTCTTAGTTGGAGGCTGGGAAAAGGGATTAAATCTACTAATGAATTTTTATAAGTGAAACCACATTAAAATAGCCTATTCTGCTCTGTTCTGCATGACTCAGTGGAACAACCTCACAGCCCCAGAAACAGCATTTTGATTTATTCCAAGTGTATCACTAGTAGAAAGGGAGTAAAATCTGGGGATCTGCTTTTCAGAGCCTTATGGATCATTAGTTCCTATTGGAGTTGTTTGGTCCCCATCTCTTCTGAAAACTGTATTGAATTTTGGAAGGGAGGAGAGAGGAAGACTGTGTGTCTAATGCTTAGAATGCAGGCAAAAACTTATCTTCACTGTTACTTTATTTGAAAATAAGACTCTGCTTTTTTGCCCTATGAGTTATCAAATCTAGTAGAGCTGCAGGCTAAAAAACTTTATTAGTAAAGATTATCTGATTTAATGGTATTATGGCAAGAATAAGACTGACTAGAGTAGTCAGCATTAGGTGGTATTTTCCAACATAGGGGTTACACGTTACACCCTCAGTAGTGCATTGTGGAACCACGCAGTTCAGCCCTTTGTGCTTATTTTCCGAAAGGACTGATGTGAATGGGATATCTTAGATTGCCACGACAGAAGCAATTCAGAATTGGTTTCTGTTAGGTGGACTGGCGGTCCTTTGTGAGGGACACTGGACAAATAAAGAGGAGATACGCCTTTCTGGAAATGATTTAGGGAGAAGATGGCATACTAAGGAAGCACGAGATGGCCAAAGCCACATAGAATTTTTGTAGAAGTTTATTTTAGGTCTTGAATTTCTTTTTGAGTAAGTGTTATCTGCCCTGCCTGCTCTAGTCACTGTGGTGTTTTCCTCATTTTATTGTAGAGACTGTGATAGGCTTGTGCCTTGAAAGGCTTAAAGAGAGAACAAACCTTAAGGATTAAAGGGTAAGAATGCCGTTGATGGAGTTTCACTAAATCTCTGTGCTTCTTGCTGGAATGAAGTTTGAATTACTATGAGGAACAATAGAGAGGTGGAACAATAGAGAGGTAGAGAGAGAGTTGCCGGGAGGCAATTCAGACAAGGGAGCCTAATTCTTACCATTCTGTTGTCTTTGTGAGGACCCACCCCGCACTCCACTGACTGTAAAACACCTTCTAGGGATATTAGGCTTCAGTCAATTTCTGTGAGTTTGTTACCTGTTCTCCCCACAACATTTGTTTGCGTATTCTGTGGCAAAGAATTCTTGTTCTTTCATTTTTTTTAATAGCGAGAAATTCTAAGTGCCTTATTTACCATAGACTTTTGAAAGCTAGCAAGCAGAAAGCCCTTGAGTTGTGATGAGCGTTTCTTCTTTGTCCTGGTAGCTCCCTTCAAGGTTAGGTGAGGTGAGTTAGTACCAGTTTTCTTAAGATTTCCTCAGTAAAATGTTGGCAGTGTGTCACAGTAAATGGACACTAATGTGTAAAAGAGTTGGACCCAGGCTGCCCTATGTAGCAAGGAGAAACGAGCCAGCTTTTTCCTTACCCAATAAGTAAAGCCTCATTGATGGTGTTTGTGCTGTTTACAGAAGGCAGAATTTGTTTACCTTTATTTTTCCTTTAAAAATAAACAGAAAAATTACATAGGAACTCTTACTATGTGATGAGAATTTTTGAGCCATACGCTTTAGAGCTGCTTAATGTCCTGCAGAACAGCGAGTGGCTATCCTTTTATTTTACACTTCTGAAAATTTGAATACTTGGCAGTATTTAAGCCTGTGGAGTCTTGCTCCATATCCATGCACTCTCTTTATAAATGGGTTTATTTTTGTTCTAGTATGGCAGCTTTTCAGAGCAGTGCTTTGTCCTTTAGAGCTGCGGCCAGCCCAGTGCGGCGTGGAAGTGCCTGATTGTCAGCAGCTTTCTAGCGTCAAAAGCTCCACACGCACCTTTTGGGCTGGTAACAAATGCTTCAGCGATTGACTTGGACAAAACTACGTTCTCGAATTCTCCAACTCGCTCTAAATCTTGTATATCTCAAGAAACAGAAATATCCTACTCTCAGACTAGGAGTTTGGGGGAAGCAGTTTTACAGCAGCCCAGAGCACAAAGCTCCTCTAACGTTTGTCCACTGGGCAGTTAAAATTGTGTGGCCTAAAGGTTCTCCATTTGAAATGTGGAAACAGGAAGAGGTTTTCAACTTCTAAGTTGTCTTTTTTTTTTTTTAATGAGAACAGCTTACTGGCTGTCCAAGATTCAGTTCCACCTGCTGTGTAAGAACTACTTTCTCAACACCTTGTCCCCTGTAATACACAGGAATCCTGCACACGAAGGCTGGTTTGATAGGTGTTTCTTCCATCCAGTGAGACTCTTCAGAAATAAGTTGTTGGCATGCTTCTGTGCATCAAAATTGTCCGCTTCAAATGGATGAAAAGCAGCAAAATCTTGTTCTGTTAAATGTTAGAATTTCTTCTGCTAGCAGGCCAGGGCTGGTGCTTTAATATTTTGTGGAGAAAATTGTGCTCTGTAGGGGAACTGGGTATCAGGTAAGTGTCGTGTAATTCTACTGTTTAGAGAACTGAATAGGATTCCCTTCTTTTGAACTTCTACCCTACTGCTTGGTTACCTATCAAGGCACTGTTGTTTGAGACAGCAGTATGTTGCAGGCCTGTTGTTAACATAGTGACTGATGTTCCTGAAGCTGTGTGAAGGAATTTGGTGAACAACACAGTGCTTAAGTGGAGAAGATTCGTTTTAATCTGACACTAGGCTTCTTTTTCAAAAACAAATGAGACTAATTTATATTTACAGATACAGATAGAAATTATTTGAAAGATTTTGTCTTCAAATGTAACTTAATATATGTTGATCTCCTTTAAGTATTCACCTAGACATGAATATTGCAAAATAGATTGGGAGTTTATAACAGTTTTCTTCATGGAAAACTGGCGAGAGACTTAATAATTTCTCTCAAATTACTTCTAAATGCATTCAAGTCGTTGCGTAGCTTTTGTCTGACAGAGTTTCAACATTCAAGAATGAAATTCCTGCAAAGGTCTCAATTTTTTGAACAAAATACAATGTAGTTAGATGAGAAATGCAGATACGAAAAAAAATCAATTTCGATCTGTTGATGGAAATATTTTTTTGAGAGAGGATTTTTGGTTACGATATGAAGTAGTGTCTTTAGGAGCTATTACGGATTTGTAGATCACTTTGTGTACTTGAATGTCCTCTACACCTGGAGTTTTGAGCTATGTGCATCTCTTGTTAACAAGAGTATTGGGTCAGGCCCTCAGTAAGTGTCAATTTGGATTTTAAAATCCAAGGTATTCTATGACTAGAGTCCAGTTAACTAAAAAATATTAAGCCATTTTAATTTTTAGTCTTGTCTCTATTATTCTTCTGAGTTTACTAATCTGAACGCCTTTAAATCCTATTTACTTGGAGAACCTTAAAGAGAAAACTCTTGAAGAAGCCATAGAAATTGACACTTAGAATGCAAAGTCTCTGGGCACCGCAAGAAGTCAAGCAGACACACCAGCTGCAGGCAAGCAAAACGGTTTGTTGGGCAAGCTAGTCTGCGAGCGGGATGGATCCATAAGCAGAATATTTTTTTCTGAGGTCACCAAAAATTGCTAGATGTAATGTCAGTCATAAAACTGAAGTGCTTTAAAGGAGAGGAGATAAATAGCCAAACATTTTTAGAAACAGCTACACTAGCTGTGTTTACCATACTATTGCTCTACAGTGCGTTTTTCCTGGATAAACCAGGTAAAAACACAGCTGATAGTTTTGTCGTGTGTTTCCTGTGTGTTTGTTCCTTAGTACTAAATGCCAAATGCGTTGCTTTTATCCGTTGCATTAGGAAGGTGCAGTATGATAGTATAAAAATACTATCATATACTGTCAGGTGCTGTATCCCGAAGCCTTAATTTTCCTGACAAGAACAGAGGCAGTAATCAAAGTGTTAAGTAGGATGGCCCTGTGGCAGCGGGGGTGTGGCACTACGTGGGACACTACCTGCTTATTTTTATGTGGTAACATCACCTGGGACTGCAGTATGGCAGCGCTAGCTTTAACTCGGTGTAGAAGGTGCTGGAGTTTATATTTGAATAGTAACAGACGGTTATTGTCTCATGTTCAAAAAGAGTGCATAGAACTTGAAATATTGCAGTGCTTTTATTCTGTCTTTCAGCTTTGAATATGAATTCTACTTTTAAACTAAATTGCTTCTCAACAAATTTAGTATTTGTTAGGCTTGTACATCCTCTACAATAATCAGACATGATCTCAAAGCGCAGGCCCTAGAGTACAGTGCATATTAAGTAAACTATGCAGCACTTGGAGAAGGTAAAGGGTAAATAAGCAGGTGTCACCCTTTTCTCTCTTTCTTTATCCTACTTATTTCTTTCCGCTGTGTTAAGTGATATAAACACTTTTTATTCCACTGTTTCATAATGGGGTTTACATCATTTGGATATAGCTATGTGGAATTTCAACTTGATGTACTTGTTCTCAGAATAATCGTTGGTTCCAAATTATTCAAAATGAAGATCTTGAATGAAGATCACTGGTCATCCAAAGCCTTGCAGTTGATAAAATCTCCTTCATCCCTTCGTAGTTCGTTTATTTATATCTTTGAATGGTGGCTGTTTTGCTGGCTTTTAAACTAGATATAGTTTCTCTATTCAGGAATGTGGTTGTTTTTTGGTTGGTGGGGTGTTTTGGGGTGTTTTTTTTTTTTGTTTTGTTTGGTGTTTTTTTTTTTAAACACTATGTGAATTATGGAATTTAGCAACTAGTTAGCTTCCCTTCTGGCCTCTCCTGAGTTAGCAGGAGACCCACTTAACTGACACACATACAGTCATTTTGAGCCTTAGCTTTCAAAAATATTTTAGTGGGTCAGATGTCTCCAAAATTTCATTACATCCTTTATTTGCCTTTAAAATATTAATGATCTGCTCATGCAATATGCTGATTAAGACTAGAAAATGCTGAGACAAAAAGTTCACTTCATCACTTACGCACCCAGGCTTTGTCTTTGTTTAGTTACATGTCTCAAACCTTATTAAATATTCTAAGACCTTCTGAGTGGAAGTCCCTTCCTTGAAAAGACAAGGTTTGACTATTTAATCATATAATGTCTCATAAACTTCTGTGTGAGGGGAAAAATGGGTTGTGGACTTAAACTTGACTCCAGTCTGAGGCATGTATGAGGGCAGGTAGCATTTTCTTGTTGTTTTGGTTTATTATATTCATTCCTACAACCAACAGCATAAGAATGTCTGAGCTCTCATGGACTGGCTGAGGTAGTCAGTAAATCTGTGAAACTGAGGCCTTGCCCTCTCCCTTCCCGCCTTTTATTTTGAAAATTGGTTATATAGATTTCTGTAAAGTTAAATTTTCCTCTAGCAGTGTCTAATAACAGCATCACATTCGAAGGCCACCTGAAAATACCAGGTGCTGTAATAATGTTGGACTCGTTGATAAAAGCCTCCGCTAAGACGCGGGATTGCTACTGCTGCGTCGGGCCGAAAGATGAATGCGATTACCTTGGAGCAGAGCGGGGACAGGAGTGTGTCTCTGAACCAGAAGTACGAGGAGGGCAGGACTGCTGAGGCCCTGGGGGAAGCTCTGCTAACAGCTGGTTCCGAGGAGAAAGCTTGCCCTAAGGTTGATGCTGCGTTACTGGGGTGATTTTTCTTATCGGTGGGTTTGGGTATGAAGTGTGCGTACTTCTCTTTGAAGACTTGGTAGGAGCTTGGCCTGTTCTCAGATGGTCTGTTGTCTGCCTTGCTGAGGGGGAGAGGGAAGAGGCAGCATTTGTATCTCTGACTAGCTTGCTCTTCCATATTGAGCAAGTCACGACATAAAAAATTTGCCTCTGGTGCATGGTTTGGGATTATAAGAGCATTTGCACCCAAAAGCACGTAAAACTCCTCGGACCAGTTGCAGTCCTGTTTGCCCATCTAATCTTGATTTGCTCAGTGTTTCCCACTGTCCATTACTGCTTTCATACCCCCTTTTAAGGGAAGCTGTCCAACTGCACCATGTGTTTACATACAACTCATCCCTTCTTGGACTACCGTTCTGTGGAAATGGAGCCCTTTTTGCAGCCCACTTCTTGTTTCTGGAGGTCAGCAAAGAGGAGTGGAGTCCATCACCCGAGCGGATGGTGCACCTTGTGCACATCCTGTTTGCGCTGACGTGTGCTGCGGTGGTTTGCGACTGCGACGTCCCCAAAGCAGGCCCCTGCGTTCAGTGTGCTGGGAAAGCTGTGAAGGCAGTAGGCATCAAATCTACTGCTGTAGGAAATAAAAATCGCCTGTCATAAGGCTTTAGGTAATTTATTGTTGTTTTTTAAACTGCCTTGGTAGGGAATCAAAAATAAGTTCTATAGGAAATGAGGTAATAAGAAAGTATCTTCGGAAGTAATTTTTTGCCCCCGGTGCATTCTGTTACCTTTCCTGTCTTAAGAATACAAGTTGTTTTGAAATCTTTTTATTTTGTAGGGCTGAGCGCATTTCAATAAATCATTTAGTCAATTGATGTGTGGACAGAAATTAACTCTTTCTTGATGCTGCCAATTATAAAAGATAAACATTTCTTTAAGAAGCTTTTATGGTTTTATTTTTGCAACAGGCCTTTGGTAACTCAGCCTGAAGTCCCTGCTTTTTAAACAAATGTTCATCTTGTACTAAAAATGCCCCTCCTCACTTTTTTTTTAAAAAAACTGCTGTTTGTCTTTTTCTACTGGTCTTTGAAAGACTGTAAGCAGATTGCTGCAGAAATGTCTGTTTACAAGCATCCTGCAGTTGGGGTGATGTGTAGTGTCTTTCACCTGGAGTTACTGAAGGAGCAATGAGAGTCAGGTTGCAATTCTTTACTTTGTCTTCCTCTGGAACAAGTTCCAGGGCACCAAATTCACTGTTTCAGAGGCAAAACTGAGTTAGGATCCCATACCTTGTGGTTTGGTAGGTTGTGATTATATATGGCTGCTTTGACTAAGCTTCAGATTAGCCTGCTGCTGTGGAAGTAGCGACCTGTCTTCCTGCCTGGACTAGAGGCTTAATTTTTGCCCCTTTCTTGTGCCAGAATCAGTGCAGTAACTGGAGTCCAAAAGTTGTCTGGCTGAAGACTAACTCAGAGATGTGCTAGTTTTTGAGCGTGATCCAGTTTGCTCACTTGGCTCATGTGCAGTTGAACGAACGCTGCTTTTGGCACAAGGCAGAAAGGAAGGGCTCAAACAAAGGAAGGGTGAAACAGCTTTCATTTGACAGCTGCCTGAATTTTCCTGGGCTAAACATCTGTGTAACCACAGCTTTCAACCCTCTCTGTGGCTTGGTAGTCTCCTTTTTCAGGGTTCCAGTTGTAGTAAATGTACCTGCTGCTCCTGAATAGCAGAAAGGAGAGCAGGCAGTGTCTGCCTTGCTTCTCCCACTGGAATCACTGATCCACAGAGCAGCCCCCTGCGTGAAGCAGACCTAACACGTGTGACCGTAGACCTAAATGACTGGGATTTAAGCATCAGGGTTGGAGATTGTTACAGTTGCAAATGGAAACTGACTGTTAAAGCTTTGCATTTTGTTTGTCACCGTTGATACTGTTTTCAGCATAACCTAACACAAGAAGGATGAAGATGAAGCACAAAAAGAAATCTGAAACGGTTCTTGAGTGTTCTTTGAAGAACTGGATTTGTATAAATTAAGTTGTACATAGGAAGAACAGCTGAGAAGACTTTTTTGAAAGCTGTTTGACAGCAGAGACTAGCCTGAATTCTAAGGCATTATGATTTTTGTTTAGCTGATTTTAAACTGAATTGGCTGGAGACAGAACTTGTAAGTTCTGCCTGAGAACTTCTGTTGCAAGTCCTGAGTGTTTCAATCTAGACCCTATACGCTGAGGCCAGTCAGGAAACAATGAGGTGCCTTTGACATCTCATACAGTCGAAGCCTTTGTTTATGTATTAATCTCTGACTTTGAATAAAACCATTCATGGACAACAGAAAATCAGACCCAAGTGATAGTCCTCTGTGGGCATCCTGATGAGTCTGTAACAAAGCTAGAAGTATGACTTCCACAAAACATCTTTCAGAATCAAGAATTCTAGGGGATAACATCAGTCTAATGCTGTGGGCCATCTTAATATTTTGGATCAGTACATAGCAGGTATCTTAAGACATTTATCTTATTAGCATTTGTTAAAGATTCAAGAAAATCAAAGAATGCTAAAGCATAAGAATATGGAGATTCTGATTTAGTTGGGCACAGGTGTGGATTTCAAAAATAAATTTCCATTTGGGGCATACACTTGTAAGAGGTTTTCTGCTTTTTCCAAGCAGGGCAGTCTCCCGTTGATTTTTCTGCTTATCTGCTCACTGCAAATCCCCCATCGTAATTGCTTTATATGGTTGTAGGGTGATGGAAATGATGTCTGAGAGGAAAGACATCTGTGAAACTTTAACATGCTGTTCAGTAATTTACACTGGTGTGCTTGATTCAGTCAGGTTGCTTCTGGACAAACCAGCAGCCAGGTCAGCCAGAAAGAACTTACATAATGGAGCTTAAAAACAAACAAAAAACCTCCCTCCTCCCTCACTGAGCTACCAGAGCCAATACAATGAAAAAAGATAGATAGATCCTTGCAGTCTAGAGAGTGAGAAGCTCTGAGACACTCACTCACAATAGGCAGAGGTGGGCTCCTTTGCACAGAGGAAGTAGGAAACATCCTCTGACTCTAGCTTATGTTGGTTATGTTCCCCCACCCCAAAGTGCACTGTTACTTGAGCACATAGTTTGACTTGAGAGACAGACAAGCTGCAGGATGCTTCTCAGAAGTAAGCAATGCTTCTATGGTAGGAAATAAGATTGTTATGACAGAAAAGTGAAGGAGATGGACTTCAGCCATGGGGTACACTCGAGAGGATATAATGCAAGTTTTGTTTTTGTAATGTGCATCCAGGGTGATACCGTAATTGGTGTTTTGATGGAGTATGGTAACAGAAAACTTTAGGTACAAAGGGAACTCCGGAGGTAGTCCAGTCCAACTTCCTG
>NW_010265255.1:21941-26249 GCF_000690775.1 Eurypyga helias
ATACGTACTTCATGAATACAGAGCGATACCAGCCTCCCAGAAGGGACTGATGGCCTGGACTTGCATTATTTGAGTAAAAGTATAACAGTTGTTTTCCCATTTGTATTACTTAGCATCCCTGTCTGAACTCAATGCATGTACCATCAGTCTTAATATGTTCACTCCTATATTTGACAATTTACTTTCCTGGGCTGGAATACTCCCTCCATTGCAGCGTTTTAGGAAGATGTTTTGAAAACACTGTTTTTCTGAAATTCTTCCAGGGCATTAACAATGCTGGAGCTCTGCTGGCACTAACACCAAGAGGAGTGGTGCTGTATGCAAATGGTTTTTGTTACTGTGTTGTCTGCTAAGTCTTAACGTGAAAGTAAGCAACCAGTGCTTTCCTCTTGTGCATCCAGCCATTATTAACGGCGGTAGATCTGGGCAGGCGCTATGACAAGGAGAGAAATGCTTTCATTTGTCCATCTGCAAGGTCTTATTCCAGTCTGAAAAGAGTCTTAAACTGAATGATCCAGTGTCAGTTTTGAGATCTTAGTCTAGTCTAGAGCTGCTGCTAAACTTGTATTTTATTTTTTTACTTAGTCTTTTTATGCGGAAGTGAAGAGTGCAAAACTTACTGCTTTTCCCCTTGAGTGTCAGGTCTGTTTATTCTCTGTATACACGTAAAAGATAGCTCTAGAGCTAGCTCTGTCCCTTGTACAGTTAATTAACTCCCCTGCTGTGGACCTAGATATGTGCTCTTGCTGTTCAGTGATGTGTGTGAATTGACTGAAGAACATACACTCCTGTGCAGGCATATGTGGGAGAGAGAAAGCTCCAAGAAACACAGGGAAAGACGATGGGGTGGCATGTGGCTTCTTAATCTGTCATGCTGAAGGCTAGCTAAAGCTTGCAAAATTTGGGGATTTCAGTTAAAAGAGAGAACTACAGAAATGTCTTACCATTGTATGGTAACAACTAGTCAGTTTTTTAGGAGCAAACCATGATAGATGATAAGCATCAATAACCTAGAAACGTTCTTCAGTATTTCGAGCATTTGAAGGTTCTTGAGTAACTGTATAATCTCATACAAGTAACTGTTAAAGGACTGGCTTGTGCTCGTAAAACACAGATGCATGCAATTCTAAAACAAGATGCAAACTCTGGGAAATCGGTAAAACTTCACAACAGCAAAGCTGCCTGTGAAGTTTAATGAAAGAGAATTAAAATTGATCCTCTAGTGTGTATTTTTATTGCAGAATTAACCTGCCTTCTCAGGATCTTTCACACTCCCATTTCTATACAAACCTGTACAAATGCACACACCAAATTTGCACTGTACTTGGCCTGATTTGAAGCTCACCTTTGCTGCTGTAGAATCATAGAATTGCCTAGATTGGAAAAGACCTGTAAGATCATCTAGTCCAATTGTTAACCTAACACTGACAAGTCCCCCACTAAACCATGTCCCGAAGCACTACATATACATGACTTCCAAAAACCTCCAGGGATGGGGATTCTACCACTGCCCTGAGCAGCCCATTCCAATGCCTAATGTCACTTTTCAGTAAAGAAATTCCTCCTAATATCCAATCTAACCATTTCTTCATGTTCTATCACTTGTTACTTGAACAGGCCGACTCCCACCTCTCTGCAACCTCCTTTCAGGTAGTTGTAGAGGGCGTTAAGGTCTCCCCTGAGCCTCCTCATCTCCAGGCTAAACAACCCCAGTTCCCTCAGCTGCTCCTCACAGGACTTGTGCTCCAGACCCCCCACCAGCTTTGTTGTCCTTCTCTGGACACGCTCCAGCACCTCAATGTTCCTGTGGTGAGTGGCCCAAAACTGAACACAGTACTCAAGATGCAGATTACCAGTGCCAAGTATGGGAGTAAAATCAGTTCCCTGGTCCTACTGCCTACACTATTCCTGATACAGGCCAGGATGCTGCTGGCCGCCTTGGCTACTTGGGCACACTGCTGGCTAATGTTCAGCCGGCCATCAGTCAATACCCCCAGGTTCCTCTCTGCTAAGCAGCTTTCCAGCCACTCCTCCCCAAGCCTGTAGCGTTGCTGGGGACTTTTGTGGCCAAAGTGCAGAATCCAGTGTTTGGCCTTATTGGAACTTGGCCCATTGATCTAGTCTGCCCAGATCCCACTGCAGAGCCTCCCTACCCTCAAGCAGATCAACACTTTCACCCATCTTGGTGTCATATGCAAACTTCCTAAGGGTGTACTCGATCCCCTCATCCAGATCGTTGATAGAGATGTTAAACAGGGTTAGCTAGGAGTCTGTATGAAGCATGGACAGTGTCTTTTTACTCTTACCCTTTTAATTGCTCACTTCTCAATAACTCTGTAGTCATTGCATTTTGATAGTTTTCTGATGGCTTTTTGTAGGTTTTTTCCCATCATCTATCTGGCAGAGTAGGCAAGTTCTAAAACTGGGAAGGATGCACCATATAATGCATACAAAGGCACGAAAGCAATCTATGGCTAGGGCCTGAAATCCTATCAGCAAGTTGGAGGTAGTTTGTTGCCTATGAGAAGATGGTAACTGGGATATGGCGATACAGTCTCCATGCTCACCCGTCAGCCTGAGGCTGGATGCCAGTCATTCCAGCGAGTTGCAGCGGTAATATGTTAGGGGCTTATCTCACCTTCCAGGATGTGGTGGTGTAGAAAATAAAACCCTTCTTATGCCCACCTTAAGGTGGGAGTTTTAGCCTTGCTTCAAATTCCCACCAAAAACTTTTCCTGTGGTCTGTGCTGTGTTGATAGTGGGACCGCCTGATGGGTTGTGCTGGGCAGCCGTGTCTGCTGATTGTATCAGTTCCTTGGTGTGCCTTTGGCTATTAGGGACTGTCTTGCTGTAACCCGGCTTGTGACCTGGATGTGGGTTGGCCCTTGAAATTAAAAGTTTATTCTGGATCCTGTTACAGCCCTTACATACACATCTTAAGTCACACGGTTTAATTCTTGACTAGGTTGGTCACTGGAGATGCGGATTCACACGTGAACTTGTGAGCTGGCAGGTGCCAGTCTGCAGTTAAGGATGCACACGAAACAACGTACGATCTCCAGTGTTTTTGTGTGATTTAGATGCTTCTCTATCCCATCTGCAAATGCTTCCAGGTTTTTCACAGTTGATTGAGAAGGAGCCTTTCTGAATTTGACTTTCAGTAAAATGAGCCAGGAGGTATTCCCCGAGATACTGTGAGAGAGGGGATATCGGTGCACTTAGGGCTGTGTAGAGAGGGCACGTGAGTGCTCTGTAATGTGGACAGAGCAGGGATGCTCAGATTTTAAAGTGTGATTGCTAGGGCTGTTGAAAGGATGAAAATACAAAGGGAAATAGTGGGCCTTCTGTTTAACTGAAGTCCCCAAAAGGCTGGTTTAAAATGTAATTATGCTTACAATACGCTGATTCCTGTTGTTCACCCTAAAGCATCCCAGCTGCTCACAGGATGATTTTCAGTTTCTTGGGAGGAAGAATGAACTGAGGGTGCTTGTGAAAGCAAGGGGAGAAGGGAGGGGGACTACGGTTTTGGTCGTCTTCATTGTGAAGTTTATCAAAAGAAGGAAGTTTACTGTCTGTGTTCCCCCGTTAGTATTTCACCATGTTCTCTCTTCACAGAACACTTGCAGCACGTTCTGTTCAATGAGTAGGTAAAAAAATTTTGGTCTGGAAGTTAGGAACTGCTCTGAATTCTAATTCCTGCTTTCCTGTCATTCACCGAGTGTAGCTGCAAAAGCCTCTTGCTTCTCTGTGCCAGATCCCTGATCAATTAAACATGGCTCAGAGTATGGCGTCAAGGAACTAAGTAACTGAAGAGACATTAATTTCTCTTTACAAACTACCTGGATTATGCAAAGAGCTGCGTTACTGTGTAATATAAAAACAAGGGATCTGAGACTGTACACGTGGGCATGGGCACGGAAGCACCCTGCTGTCCATACAGACTGTACCTCTGTATAAACATTACCCTAGTATGTCTCTTAATTTTTCAAAAGATTTCTTTTTTAGGATTTTGGTTTTTAAATCCTTCTGGTACGTGGAAAAACTTTCAGATGTCTTCTGGTCTTCCAAGGGAAAACATGCACAAGGCAATAAAAGCTTTTTCATTAGGCAGTAATGTCGGTGCAAGTGCTTGGAGTGGCATTGCTTCAACAGTGTGTTCAAGGGAGGAAAGAGAGCTTATGCAGGACCGCTGCTCCTCTCCCCACAATAGCCGTTAAAGCCAACTCTAAGATAAGTGTAAATTTACACATTGTAAGATGCAACATTTTAACATACATACTTTGCAAATGTGCTGGGTTCAGTCAGGAA
>NW_010265256.1:0-886 GCF_000690775.1 Eurypyga helias
GATTAGGATTAAGAAATTACGGAATAGGATTAAGAAAATATGTATTAAAATAAGAAATTACGGATTAGGAATAAGAAATTACGGCATAGGAATACATTATTGCGGATTAGGATTGCGTTATTGTAGATGAAAATATTAGAGATTAGGTTTAAGAAATTACGGATTAGAATTAAGATATTATGGATTAGGGTTACGTTATTGCGGATTGGGATTAAGATATTCCGTATTATGAATACGATATTATGGGTTGGGATTAGGGGTTACAGATTGGGATTTAGGATTAAGATATTACGGATTGGGATTAGGATACTACGGATTGGCATTAAGATATTACGGATTACGATTAGGACACTACGGATTAGGATTAAGAAATTACAGATTGGGGTTAAGATATTACGGATTAGGATTAAGATATTACGGATTAGGATTAGGATATTACGGATTAGGATAAAGATATTACAGATTAGGATTAGGATACTACGGATTAGGATTAAGAATATACGGATTAGGATTAAGATATTACGGATTAGGATTAACAAATTACGGATTAGGATACATATATTACGGTTTGGAATTAGGATAGTACGGATTAGGATTAACAAATTACGGATTGGGGTTAAGATATTACGGATTAGGATTAAGAAATTACGGATTGGGATTAAGATATTAGGGATTAGGATTAAGAGGGATCCCAGCAGCTGGGAAGGTGCCAGCAGGTGAATCCGATATTGCGGATTAGGATTACGTTACTGCAGATTAGGACTAAGGTATTAGGGATTAGGATTACGATCTTACGGATTAGGATTAATAAATTACGGATTAGGATTAAGAAATTACGGATTGGGGTTAAGATATTACGGATTAGGATTAAGATATTACGGATTAG
>NW_010265257.1:0-4324 GCF_000690775.1 Eurypyga helias
CATTCCATGATTCTATGATAAAATATGCACGCGTGGGGGCTATAGCCCACCAACCCTATCCGTCCGGTTAAAGTAAGGCCTTCGGCTAAAAGGTGCTTGTTCACGTGGTGGGGGGCAGAGGTCCAAAGTTGCTTTTGTCACTGGATGAAGTCGCTGAAAGCTGTGACGCTGCGTAGGTTGCATTCCCCGTCCTTGGAAAATGCATAATGCTAAAAAATTGATAGAATGATGGAAGGTGGTAATTATTTATCTAGATGATCTTTTCCAAATAATATTTTTCTATTAAAAATTTAGTTGCTACCCTTTTGCCTGTCTCTTCATTGCTGCAGCTTGAGTGGGTACGTTTGTGACCTACCTGTCATCCTGTGGATCCTGTTGAGATCCTTCAGTATCAGCACACAAGGGTGCGACTCGCTGTCTCGTAGGTAAGAGTACCAAGTCCCCACTCCTTTGTGTGGATGGCTTACAATTAACCAATGTAAATTTCAAGTTATCTTATTTATTAGAATCGGCTAATACTTGGTATCTCCTCTGGAGAGACTTTTGATAATGTGATGGTATTGCACTTTGCTAATACATTTAAGAGTTTCTTAAGGTAAGGTTTGCCTTTCCTTAAGGAAAAATGCCAAAAAAAGAGTAATCTTTAAGAAGATGTCTAATACCTCTGGATTGCTCCTGTTTCATTTACATGGGATGGGTTTTGTAAATGACTGTGAGTGATTTGGAATATCTTCCAGCTTTGAGTTCAGAAGCCACTGACCTTTTTGTTTTTTTTTTTATGCTCCCAGGTTTTTTTCAGTGCAGCATAATAGTCAATGTTCGTTTCTGAAATTCAAAGAACTCTCTGTACCTGAAGAAACTTCTTCATGCTTTTTTCCAAAACATATGTAAACCATTCTGTGACACCAGCGCCACACGACAGGGTATTTTGCTCATCTCATGAGTGTTGCCAAACTGCATGCAAAGCGGATTTTGTGTGTGCATCGTCATTTCGAGTGAAAACGTGCCAGTGCTGGGAAGCTTGCAGGGCATGTGAAAGAAAATTCTGTGACGCTTTAATTTGTGCGAGCTGTGATGGACAGCAGCTCACCCGTCAGGTGTTTTTCCTTCAAACTGTTTCGTAGTTGTGTAGTGGCGAGAACCAGTTTCATTTGTGGCAGGGTACGTTCGTGAAGACTGTCAGCTGACTCACGGACTAGGGTGAAATGTTTAATTACTGTAATCGTAACGAACTGGCCACCAGTATCTTAAAAACCAGTGAATCTTTACACATTAGCACATGCTTTAATCATCACTCACTTCATTGTATCTGACTTGAAACTACAGTCCCAATGTTACGTGTTTACAACTTTTTAAAAATGCCTACTAATGCTTTGAAAAACGGAGTTTTAGTGCATAACTTGTGTCTTGAATCTCAGCACATGTTTTGTACTGTACTGTGGCTGATGCACAGCTAGTTAACTAAAGCTGCACTGACATTTACAGTCTTCCTCGGTTTGGATTTTTATTTTGCGTTTTACCTCGGATTTAAAGCTTTTGAAAAAGTGAAGAATTTGTACTGGGAGCCAAAAATATAAAAATGCTTGTTACCAGTTTCTGAAACTTCAGTGAAGCTGTAACCTTTGCTAACTCAGGCTTTAACTTTTATTAAATAATTTAATTATGCAGGGTGCCTAGTTTGTTGTAAATTTCTGTCTTTGTAAATAAAAGTGAAACTTAACCAGTGAAACTTGATTTTCAGCATGATTAAAGGCATACTTGAGTTGTTTTTATTCATTGCACTAAAGTTTTGCTTAATTTTGGGGTAGAAGTACTGCTAAGTAATGCTGGAGTTAGACAGCTAGAGTTAGAGCTTTGTGGAAGATGTGCGTGGCCGAAGGATGCAGTTATCTGAGCTGAGAGATGTTAAAATGAGGGGCCTGGCTGGCTGCCGAGAGAGGAAGGTTCTTGGTGAAACAAGGTATGGTGTGGGGGAGTCACTGGTAGCAAAGCTGAGCGTTCTTTGTAAAACTGATAGTTGAGAGCAAATTTATTGCTGATCACAGGTAGAAAAACAGGATGGAAAACTTTGCTCTTTCAGTCTCCATCTGCCCCCTGTTCAGTACAAGCAGATTGGTCTTCTGCTACTGTGGTTTATTATTTATCATAAAAAGTAGTGTGTGCCTTACTCTGTGAAATACATGAAATTAAGTGGCTGGTAATTTTAAAACTAGAAGGGGATGGGAGAAGAAAAAGCTCTTAGTGGGGGCAGCAAGCCACCAGTTGATTGGAATTTCCCTGTGTTCATCTGAAACAATTTACATGCACAGCCTTGTCTGCATTGCTTTAGCCTTCCTTAATGCTGGAATTTTTTGTGACTTTTGATGGCTTGGAGAATCTGTTATGTTCTCTGTTAACATCTGTAGTGCTCTGTTACATACCTGTCGGTAAGAGAGTTGAAGAAATAAGTATTTTGGTTACATGGGGGCCCTGTACGTGGTTGTGCAAGCTAGTGCAGCGTTAGGGTGTGCCACCTTCCGAGGGTGCAACAAACAGGAGCATTTCGGCTGTCGTACGCAGAGTGAGGGACTGCTGGGCTGAGTGGAGCGGTTCTGCGTTGACAAGACCTGTCTCCAATGTCTGTTCAGTCGAGCTTGAGTTACAAGCCCCCTGGAAAAACACTCACCAACTGGACAAGACCTCACAAGTCTGTAGAGAGCTCACAGTAGCACAGGGGCGCAGCTGCTGAAGAGTCTGCCCGCGTGGTAATGCTGCTCAGTGCTTTTTACCTTGAGGGCTAAACCTCATCGGTTTCTTGATCATAATCTGGAAGGAGCCTGCAGGATGACTCCTCTTGGAATGAGGCACCCATCCATATGCGGCCTAGAACGTAAGATGAAAAAGCTCATGGGCTGAGACAGGTTACTCACTGGTTACCGTAACAGGCAAAACAAACTGGCCTTGGGGAAAAGTTAATTTATTGCCAATTAAAGTGGGATGGCAGCAAAGAAAGAGAAAAATAAAAACTTTTCCCCAACCTCTCCTTTCTTCCCAGACTCAACTGCTTCCGCCTCCTCTTCCGCAGTGGTGCAGAGGGATTGGGGATGGTCAGTCAGGGGTCAGATCGTGGTCAGTCCAGCTGTTCTCTGCTGCTCCTTCCTCCTCACTGTTCCCCTCCTCCGTCATGGGGTCCCTCTCATGGGATAGAATCTTTCACAAACTGCTCCAGTGTGGATCCTCCTCTCCATGCGGCAGTCCTTCAGGAACAGCCTGTTCCAGCAAGGGTCCCATGCCGGCTGCACACATCCACCTGCTCTGGCACGTCCTCCGCAGGCTACGGTGTGAGTATCTGCTCCAACGCGCCCCACAGCGGGTCCCAGCCCGCTTCACCACAGTCTGAAAATATTTAACTGCTCAACAACAGCAGCACAATAGTGAGACACAAACACTGTGTCAGTGCATACGTTAACGTATGTGATCCACAGGCTGCGGGGGATCCCTGCTCCAGTGCCTGGAGTGCCGCCTCTGGCTCCTCCGCCGCGGGCCTGGTTGGCCGCAGCACTGTTCCTCGCTCCTACAGCTGCTGCACGGCGTTTTCTCAACCCTCGTTCAAAAAGCAGACACCTGCTTGGACGATGGGCTCAGCCGTGCCCGGCGGTGGGTCTGTTGGATCTGGCTGCCCCTGCTCCCCCAGCCCCTCCCCCGCAGTCCCCCTTGCTACCACACCCTTGCCTCCCGCACCCAGCACATCCCCTTTCAGAAGGAGGGGTGGGTGTAACTTCAAAGATGCACTAATCAGGTAGTTTTTAACTGAGAAACTTGATGCTTTCCACCACGTTGTAAGGCGGGCCACAAGGGCTGCGATGTGGCAAACTGAAACAGGGTGTGTGGGGCAGCTGCTTTGAGGGCTCTGTGTCTCTGAGACAGCCGCCTCGAATGCTGCTTAATTTACTGTCAGTGGCTTGACGTCAGAAATAGTTAGTTTTCGGAGTAACTTCGAGTAAAGTTGAATACATTTGTCTTTTAATTACAGGTATAACAGCAGTAAAATTGAAATACAAAATTAGCACGTTAAGATTTGCATAGAGATAATTACTACTAAAGAAGTACAAACTTCTAAAATTTCACAACTAAAAATATTTAACTGGTAAACAACAGTAGCACAGCAGTAAGATACTAATATTAAGAAAGTTAGTACATCAGTTAATGCGTATTTTTACTTGTACAGATTCAAAACCTGAGCAGCAGAAAGCTGATCAGGGGGCGCTTGGCTTGTATCATTACCACAGAACCACAGAAAAATATTAACTTGAAGCACAGTTTTTATTTCTTTTAACATAGATTA
>NW_010265258.1:0-48412 GCF_000690775.1 Eurypyga helias
CGCCCACCGACCGGGACCGGCCTCCGGGGGCTCCCGGCTGGAGAGGCCGCCAGCCCGACCTGCGGGGTGCCGGGAGAAGCCCCAGGCCTTAGGAAGCCTTTGAAGGGTGTCTCAGACGTGCTCGGCATCAGGTCTCCCACCACACAGCTGGCGTGTGCCGCGGGCCTTACCTCAGGGAGTTCACCCCCTTCTGTTAAAAGTAGTTCTTCTGCAAGCAGGGGGCATGGTATGTGAAATACAAATTAATAATCATCATCGTCAAACAACCGCGATACCCTTCATTTACTCATTTAGATATTCTTAGGAATTATGGCTAAGGCTCCATTGTTTTGTTACACTCTGATTTCATTTTTTCCCCACTAGCGATACTTTATGGGATCTTGCTATAGCTGAAGTGGAGAAGAGAGAAAACCCTGACGGTGATGGCAAGCACGTGGAAGTTTGGGAAAAATCAGTATTGTTTATGGGAAGCAAAAGCGGGGTACGCTAAATCCTGTGCAGTTCTGTGCTTTTCGAACATAGCTTGTGCCAGGGGAAATACCAGAGGTTTTGAGATATCAAGGTCCACTTCACTCTTCTAGAGGCAAAATATGTCACGTGCTGATTCCGCAGAGAGTAGGCATTCCACAGCGTGTGGACCACTTAGACATTGTTACAATTCCAATGTAACATCGGAGAGTAAGAACTCCATCTGGAGAGTCAGAACCTCAACTGTTGTTATGGGTGATGAGCTAATTCTTTGAGGCTTGGCTTCATTAATTTTTGTAAAAGAAACTGCTGGAAATAATAGTGCTCTCTTTAATGGTTTGACACATCAAATTTCCCCTTGTAAAGGTTTAACTGGTAACAATCCAATTTAAGTGCACTGATACCAGTTTTGGTGTAGGGGCCTTGACATCCTGCGATGAGTTGTGTTGTGTCAGACCTATCTGAGCATGCCTTATCAGTGATTGCAAACTCACGATTCCCCATACTTAAGGTTGCTTTAGCTCATTTTCCCATAAGTTTGGTCATTATTAACGTAGTATTTTTCTTCCCGTAGCATTTCTTTGTAAAGTACGTAAGGAAACATTTGCCTTTTTGGCCAAGGGAGTCGTATTTTTAAGAATACAATTTTTATTTTAGAATGATAGGGATATGTACAAACTTAATCAGCAACTTTTAAAATACCTTTCTCAGAGAACATACAATGACTCTTTAGATTCACCTGAAATTCACTGATTTGTGAGATAGGAAAGGACACAGGAGTAAGCCGTAGGAGTGCTAGCCCCTTCAGCGTGGCATGGTACGCACTGTCTGAATTTCAACAGGGTAAAGACATATTTTTCTGTATGTTTATTTGTATTTTAAGCGTTCTTTTATTTTCATAGGTTATAATTAATCTCAGCAGGAAACATCACATAAATGTATTATTAATAATTAAAAACTGTTAAACAGTTTAACAGAGTAGGCCAGGTTGATCATTAATGTTTAATTTTAAGCACACTAATCTTATTCCTGTATTTGTCATCTCTGTTAATTTATAATAACAGTAGTGAACTTGGTTCTGACAGAAAGTTGGCAGTTAACTTTCTGCTATAAGGCTACAATGACATGAGTTTACTCTTTTCTGGTACTTTATTATTGGAATGTTAAATGAGTGAGTTTAACGATACAACTTCTATGCTTTAATGACAGTACAGTGGAGTTCTTTGTTTTTAACTTCCAGGGAAAGACCACCATTATACTAAGGTGTCTTGAGAGGTATGTGCTAAACTTTTAAAAGTAGTTTTCAACTGTGGATCAGATTTTTACATAAATAGTTACATTGTGTGATAATTCATAATATATGTACACAGGCATTGTCTTCTGTGATGGGTGGGTCACTTATGGATAAACTTATTTCCCTTCATGACTGTCTGTAATCTGACACCCTTCAGTCTTTCTTCCTCGGTATCAGAGAGCTTAAATGACCATCTATGCAGACTGGTGCCGCTACTTCTCCGTCCTTAGCAACTGAGACCTGTTGTCTTAAAGTGTCCTCTCTGTACTGCTGTTTCTATGCCAAATTCTGAACTGACTGATAAGTATAATAAAATATAAATATAATTTAGTAACAGTAGCATTAACTTTATTTAGAGTATCTTGACAAAATGATGTTATTTTTCCTTGCATAGGGAAGAGATTCCAAAGCCAACATTAGCCTTGGAATATACTTTTGGAAGAAGGGCAAGGAGACACAATGCAGTGAGTATCCAGAAAATACAGTTTATATATATCTTATGCATATATATATATGTATATACACATATAAAAATAATGTATCATTTTATTCATATTAACTAGCCTAATTTTGTATTTCAGTCTGTAATATGTTTTTCTCTCTCACTAAAACACAGTAGATCAGATACCAAAGTGTAACACAAAGCGATCAGATTAATTTTTAAAAACTACCTTGTTTGTCACGTTTGAGTGCTTTTATTTTCCCATTATAACATGAGATGCATGCCCTTAAATTTGTCTTTAAAATGCAAAATGGGCGCAAACCATTGAAGATACTTTACAACCAGCTGTATGAGAGAACAAGTCATCTTAGAGGATGTTAAATTATAATTAGATTTTAGAGTTGTATGTCCATATCGCTAAATTTTGCACTGCAGATTATGTTGACAGAAATATTGAACTCATCACAGCACCACACTGCCCAGCAGTAATAACCACTGCTGCAGGTAATTGTTGTTTCTGTTACTGCAGCAGGGAGTGGAACATCTGACTCTGAAAGATAAAAATCACTTAAAGCTTTTCCCAGGAACGAAACACAAAGGTAGAAATTCATTACTTCTCCAGTTGCAGACTTCTCAAAAAGCTCTAGTCTTGAGCTGCAATAAACAAAAAGAAAGGGAAAAAACAGTCTGGGTTTTTTTTTTTTTGCATGTTTCTCATTAATCCTGCTGCTTCCTGACTTTTACTTTACCACAGTCATTCATCAGGACAGTCGTAGGCATGCCAGGAGCCCTCTGTAGGTGTGGTATGCGACTCCTTCGGCATGGAGCGTGGGTTTTTTTCAATTAGTTTTTTAGCAAATACTAATGAAATAATACATGTTCTTGTTCTGAGTCACTGTTTTGAAAAGCCAGTTTATCAGATGAAGATCTTCTCTTGGTGTTGCACAGCAGCAAACATTTCTAACACAAAGAAACTTTTTCAGCCTAAAGATATAGCTCATTTTTGGGAAGTAGGTGGTGGAACCTCATTGCTGGAACTGATTCGAATACCAATCACTAGCAACAACATAAGGTAAGAGATTAATATGATAATTCCAAGGTTAATTTGAGTTTTCTTTCAAAGTAAATCTCTAGACCTTTTATTGTGGAAAACTCTGAAAATGTAAGATAGAACACTTGTGATTTTTTTCTAAAAATCATTGTAATACCACTGATAGTTTGCTCTGACCTTCCTTTTCACAATTCTCTCCTAGTAAGGCAAGTTCTTAGCAATCTCCAGCAACAAGAGAGCAATAACACGAAGGAAATAGGTTGGCCTTAAGAAGGCAGAACAAGAAATACAGAAGTAGTGAAGATGTAGTATGTTTACGCTCAGTGAAAGCGGAAAAATCAACTTGGGACCATTCAAAAAATACAATCTGCTTCCTACTTCTTTATGCAAACATAGATGGGATCTCTGTGAGGGGCAGTATTTTAGGGTGAAAAACAAGGCAAAAGTTTTGGAGGAAAAAATAAAATAATGGGTTTTTGGGAAGTGAAGGGACCATCTGATGAGAAGATGACCATACAAGAGAGAGGATGCTTCTGAGAGGGACTAAAACTATTGAAATTATTCAAAGAGAGAGGGAGACAGGAAACTAGTGAGAATTAAGGGAATGTAGTGAGAAAAGTCTGTAAAAGTGATGGAATAGCATGGGAAGAAGAAATGCATGAAGAAGAGTTGCATAAAGAAATGGGAAGGTGATGGGGGGGCATTTTCTTTTTTCTCTGGTTAGGGGTGATGGAGTTGAAAGCGGAAGGGCAAAAAAGGATCAAAATACAGGCTTTGTATTATGAAGCATTGCTTTATTTCTTTGGTAGTGAGCTTTAACTTCTGTGGAAGAAAGAGAAGGGGAGATACAATTTCTGTCACGTACGTTCTACTGTTTTGGTTACTGACATAATGTCATTATTTAGTGAGATGCTAAAGACGGAAGGAAGAAACCCACTTCTGGCATGTGAAGCTTTATGTTTCTAGAAGAGCTTGGGGGGAAAAATCAGCTATCATTTTTCTACTGTTGCCTAAATGAACTTGACTGAGCTCCATCTCCAGGAGTCTTTTCTTCCCTTTTTACTGATAAGAAATCTTCTGATGTGGATGATATCAAGATCCTTTGTTGGGATTGCACCATTGTTCTCTAAGGCCACTTGTGTTCACAAGACAATATTTTAACTTACTACTCAGAAATCGTACCATGTCAACGTAATTGCTTTTCACTGATTTTCTCATCTGTCTGTAGCCAAGCAATTCGCTTATTTAAAAGTTCCATGAACTGTATCTAGTTCCACCAAAAGGCTTTTCACCAGATTCCCTCTTCCCCTCCCCAGCAATTTGAAGTGAAATTGGACATTCACTTTGGTTTGTAGTCTTTCTAACGCCACTCTGGTCTGGCATCCCCTTTTGCAAGTCAGGATGGAATGGGAAGAATGATTGCATCCCTTCAAATGGCTGCGATGGCGATGCTCCTTGCAGTCGCACTTCGTTGCGGTTCGAGTACTGGGAGGCAGGGTTTTGGAAGAAGGGGAGCAGTTGATGTGTAAAACATTTCTCATCATAATTCATCTTTAAAACCCTGATAATTGCAAAGTATGTCTTGAGTACTGGCTGCTTCTGTTTATCTTTCAGAAGACTTTCTCATACGCTCATTTGAGGTTCCAGCTAATTAGCAGAGTCCATCGCACAGAATATTGCCCTTAACCATTTTTTTCCATTTTGTATTAGAAAAGAGTCATGAAAGTACAGAACTTTCTAATGCATTGACGGTTAGGAAGGATCCTACCCATTTGCTAACGTTGCTTCATGTGGGACTGTAGAGTTACGAGATGGCAGGGATGCACAGTAGAAGTGCCCAGTCATGTAGTAAGAAGGAGCTGAATGGGCTGAGGATATTTGCATATTTTACTACTTTGAAACAAAGTCTCCAGAAACTAAAGTTTGATCTAGACAATCCCCCAAAACCTCTGATGGAGAGTTGCCAAAGTGATAGTACTGAACAAGAGACAGTGGAAAGGTTTCTTCAGAGCATCCTGAAAAGCCTTTGCTCTCACCATTTAGTTCTCTCTTAGCGTTTGTGTTTTCACATTTGCTGCTTTCACCATTTGTACTACAGGCGTGGTTGTGTGTGAAAGCCGGAATTGTCTCGTGCGCCAAGTTTTGACCAGATAATGCCCGTTTAATAGGTCATTTGCTGTGGTTCTTGTTTTGGATTTGTCCAAACCTAACGAACTCTGGACTACGATGGAGAAACTTCTGCAGGCCACCAGGAACCATGTGAACAAAATTTTAATGAAACTAGAAAAGACAAATCCTGAAGTAGCTACTGAAATTAAACAGAGGATGTGGAAAAATCTGCAGAGGGATCATCCAGTAAGTTACTTCTAATATTTTCTCCAGGTGTCACAGGCCTTTATACAGTTAAAGATAATGCTTTTGAAAATCATAAACAACTCTTTTAGATTTTTATGCATGACTGAAAATCCATTTGATGTAGATGAACCTGTTCACTGGAAAATTATAGCAATTTAATGAAAATTCAATAAGAGCAGAAACAAGGAAAGAAGGTTTCTTATATCTTTTTGTTAGATATCTAATGTGATTGTTATGGCATGTTACACCAATCAAAAGAAATAGTTTTAGAGTAGCAGTTTGCTTTTTTTTCCCCCCTCATCTTTTTTAAAATGAAGATGAAAACTAGAATGTACAAAAGTCATCTAGCAAGAGACTAGCTGAAGGTACAAATTTAAGCGAAGAATGTAGTTATAACAGCCATCAACATGACTATATACTTTGCATTTATTTAAATGTCTATCACAAACTCAATGCCTTTTGATAATCTGACAACTAATTAAATTATAAAGTTTCAGAAATGTTAACATCAGTCCTTTAAACATAATTGCTAACTAAATCCCTGGAAAAGCTAAACTAGATTATGCGCAATAGAAATGGAAAGTCATTGCGCGTTAAACCTCTGCAAATGTTGTGTGTATATAATGCATAAATAAGTACCTAACAGTTCAAAGACTTGCACATAAATCTGGTTACTGTAACTTCTATAAAATGCTGCAATACAGCAAGTGCTTCTGCAGCTCAGAAATTGAGAAGCAACTTTTAAGATTTTTGAGAAAGTGACACATGCAACACTCGGGAGGTGGGGAGTGTAGGGTTTGAGATCTGCTGGAGTACGAGAAGGTGGTTCACCAAAAGAAAATGCCTGCAAGCACACCTGGAACAATTCATGGCCACGGTGTCAAGTTTAGGTTTAGGGGCTTACATGTTGGAAAACCACAGCCTCTTTTCAGTAAGTGACAAGCGCAGCACCACCAGTTGTTAGAGAGAGAAGACCTGTGACCCTTGCCCTGGAGGGAACGCATTTCTACCCGCTAAGCTAGAATTTGTGTTCAGCCTTCATTGTCAAAACCAGAAGGGGTGCAAACAAAATGTTATGTTGTTACTCCTGGGTTCTCTTTAAACTTTCGTCATTTCCAAGGAAAAAGTGGTGTCAGTTTTGTGGCTTCTACAGCCAAAAAATTAAATGACAGTTTATGGAGATTTTTATTTGCCTTTTTACAGCTAACCATATTTTTATGATAAACAGGAACCGTTTCGGATCTTACAGGGTTTTTTTAAGGCTTAGCTATATTCCATTAGCCTGGGTAAGGGATTATTGGCTATGATGGTAAAACATAAATATATCGGGTGCAGGCCTTGTTTCAAAAGGCTGGGTGTGCCTCAAGTAGTCCGTAGCCAGAAGTTAAACCCATAGTGAAAAGATGAATAGGGCTCAGTATGCCAGCTTTACTGTTTCCGGGGTTATCCCAAATTCATTTTTTCTTAGTTAAGAAACTAACACTAATCGTTTTCAGTTCTATATCCTACACACCCAATTAGAAGTTACCATAATTTTGCTTTTGCTTGACAATGTATGAGTGAAGCGATAATTTTTTTCATCTGAAAGTGGAAGATTTTCAGTATTTGCAGCTTCTTACTACTACGCTGACTGCCATTTAACCTGGATGTGAGACAGCTGGCTTCGGAAGGGAACACTTAGCTCAGCCTCTGCTAGGACACACAGGCTCTCTTCCACAGAGCACAGCCTCTGCTCTCTTCCGCTCTGCTGCCGCGAAGGCAGCTTGACTGAATCATTGCGTGAACACCGAAGGGGATGGTCTCGTTCCATGCAGACTGCAGGAAAACCTTCCAGATAACTTGAGAATTATTGTAATCTACTGACTACAGCTTTTGTTAGAGGTTAACTATTTAACAGTTAAGTCCTCTACATCCCCAGAGCTATTTTCTTCCATTGATCTTCATTTGTACTTACATGGTTGTTAGGTGATGTTTCCCTCTTCTGCTCATACCAAACATTTGAAAACCACATTAAATATTTTTTAAACAAGTTTGGAATACACGGTGTGAGGAGGACAAATGTGTGACCCATGCAAATGTGCACTTTAATTTACCTGAGCTTTTGTCTCTATTACTTTGGGCGTGATGCACGGAGGGGAGTATGTCAGAGCACCACTCCTACTCATGTAAACTGGCAGTTGTTCTGTGAATTTCTGGGGGTTTTCCCCCTTTCCCTTCCTGTCTGACGCTGGAACTGGGCTATATAATGTGAGAGCCTTTTATTGTCAGTATGTGTTCTGACTGCTCAGAGGGGTTATTTCCCGAGCATTTATGAAGAAAATGAGAAGATTGTATAATATGAATACTGCATTCTAACTTGAGGGTTTGAAAAAAACAGACCTTGTCTTCTGTGAGTTAGTTTTACCTCCTTTCAGTTGTTTTAACTGTTGCAGTCTTTTACAATTCATTTACGCCGCTTAACTGTCATCTATCTGTTTAATAGGATTATGAGTTAATTGACCCTTTTCCAATACCCTTGGTGATAATTGGAAGCAAATATGATGTTTTTCAAGTAAGTAATGTTTTTCTTTTTTCAATAATGAAAAGATTCCTGGTAAGAATTCTAGATAATAAACTCTTCATGTTGTAATAATAATTTGAACAACAGTATGGCCAGTCAGCCTTCTACCAGAAAAAAACCCTTTCCATCCAAGGGCATTATGGAAGGCATACTGTCTTTCCATAATGGAAGAGGATTTTTGAGATATATGTGGAAAGTCTTGAGATGGAAGTTGCTGCAGACCAAGGAGAGAAGCAAGAAAACATCATGTTGATGACTTCCTTTTATGATGGAGAAATCTCAGGCCCTACTGAGAGCGACTGTAACCATATGGCAGTGAAAAGGGGGCACCTCATGTCAGCCGGACAGATTCTTTGGTAGTGGTGGCAGCACAAACAGCAAACTGGCATTTCAGTTTGGAACTCTTTTTTTAGGTACCTCTTAAATTTGAGAGACAAGTGAGTAATTGGATTTTTTAGGAGGGAGGGGAAAGAAGCGCCATGGTACTGCTGGATTCTCTCCCAGGACGTTAAAAACCCAAACACATGTATACTCAGTTTTCAAGCAGCACTTGATCATGAGAAACTGGACCAGTATGTGTGATTTTTAGCTGCTGTGCTGGCAGCCTGTGCTCTCCGGGTGACTACATAGCGCGTCGATACTTGGCTGGCCCTGACAATTTTTACTGATAAGGTACTGTGCCTTCTCTCACACTGGGCTTTATGCTGAGACAGAACCTCTTTAAGAATCAGTGACTCTCACATAATTAGCACAGAATAGCAGCCACATTCCCTGGGGTCTACAGACAGACCCCAGCAGCCTTCACTGGGACCAGGTTTTCACCTACTTTGCTCAGGGAAGGCCATCTGTTTGATCTTGTATTAAAGAAACACTGATAAAAAGGTATTTTCGTGCACCTTTCAAACCTTGCAGGTATTAGAATTTATAGAGCACCTACCCAAAGGTTTACTAAAAGTGAAATATTTGCACAGGAAAACTCCAGGTTCTGCTAGTAGGCACCATTTCTACTTCTAAAAATTTAAACCAAAATGAAACAAATTAATTGTGAATATTTAATACACATTCCCAATTAAGAAACCTTTTTCTGGGGTAACATGTTGCCTGAGTTAGGCTCCCTCTGTGAAAAAGAAACAAAGGGAAATTGTGACATTTCTTTTCAGAGTAGGCCGTTACTGATTCTGTCTTAGGATATAATTATGCTGACAGCTGAAAGCCTTGTATATTGCAGCCTAAGTGCATTGCAGTTTATACAAAAAATGAAAAGTTCTAGCTGTAATATTTTGTTTCTTTCTTTCTTCTCTATGTTTTCCAATACCGACTTTTTCAGGAGTTTGAGTCTGAAATGCGGAAAATAATAAGCAAGACACTTCGCTTTGTTTCACATTATTATGGAGCATCATTAGTGGTGTGTATCTTGGGTTTCTAACTAAGGGTAGAGATGAGCAATATTTGTGTTGCAAGCCAATACTTTATAAAATGCAAGTGTTAAATCCCTTTTTCTCTAGGAGTTTTGTTTGGCTTACAGTAGCTTTCTTCATGAACTAATCTGTCAGACGGGTTATAGGTGTTGGCAGGGTATGGATGGGTACACCTTGTGAAGAAACAAACTATATAATTCCCAGGATCAGCAAAAACTAAATCAAAATAGTTATCTGGTAGCCAGCTCGGTTCCCACATCGGGTTTACCGCATGTCTGGCAACACTTCATTTTTGTGCAGGAAAGAAGGATGGGGAAAAAAATTACTGCCCTGGAAAGAGTTAGAGAACTGGCCCTTTTGGCAGAAGCATGAACTTCTGCCTAGTGACCTGGCTTCAGCAGACGGACAAACTTGGATCCAAGGGCTCATCTTCACAGCAGTTGAAGTATACCAGGTTATCACACTTAGAGTGCTGAAAAACAAAGGCAGAGATTTTTTTACAGTAATGAGTAGGAACTGCTAGCCTTGAGGACAGTGAGTTATGAGGATACGTGAATTGATTTTGAATTGTCTCCAGAGTGAAGGCAGAAGTATGCATGCCCAGGTTTACAGTCCAAAAAAGCTGCCTTTCGGGCTCCATACATCAGAATATGGTCCTAATTATATCAGCCATTGTTTATGTAATAAATAACATTTAATAGTGGCTTATTTTGATTACCAAACAACCTAAGTTGGCTTTAAATTGTTACAATCATGGTATGTCCGTTTGCATCCACGTAAAATTGAACAGCGTTTGTACTTGGCACCTGAATTCATCTTTTGTGAACTGAGAATACAACTGTCTTGATTTAACATTTTTGTTTTCTAAAAAGTATTTAAGCAGTAACATTTATTTAAGCAATAAATATTTATTTAAACAATAATATTTATTATTGTAATTGAAAATTAAATACTAGGAGCTTAAAACTCTTTGGCTGCTAAATCCCGATTCCCATTGAAATGAGTGGGAGAGACTTAATTTCCCACAGTAGGGATCTGACTTCTTTCTCAAAGACATGAATCTGTTCATGAAAAGCCCTTAGACAGCAATAAGCTTGCTGTTTGAGAAGATATTCTGGGAGTTGCTTTCCGATAAATCTGTACCAGTTCTGCTGCTACCAATCTGCTTTTATGCTGTGTGAACACTTTTATCGTTATTCATTACATTTCTGAATGTTTATGGTATTCTGCATAATTTTGATGTAGTTTCACAGACTGGTTTGGCATTAATCTTAGGCAAAAGATTTGTGTCTCATAATGCGTGTACTTCAAAAGTTGTGAATCAATATTTTTAAATTTATTATTTCACCTTTATGCTATTTTCCATTTAAACTTTCTTGATCTATATATTCAGTGACAAATACATTTGTTGGGAAAGGGAGGGTGAGATTTTTAGCCTAGTAAATTTAGTAAACGTATACCGAATCTAATGAGGTCGGGAATTAGCCAGGTTCTGCCTGAAATCCTCTGTGCAGGTGACGTAATGTTTCTGTGATGGAAGATCATGATGTGTATTTTGTTTTCTGATTCATTTAGTTTACCAGTAAATCTGAGGCTCACCTGCTGAAAGCCCGTGCTCTTATTAATCACTTGGCATTTGGCTATGATAAAAGGTAATATATTTATTGTCCCGCTGTTAAATGTCTTTCCCAGAGTCTGAAAGTACTTAATAAAAAATAATCACTAAAACTGTTTTTTAAGATTAAATATGATCTCTGAAAGATTCTTGCTTATGGACTGAGTCACTCCTGCAACTCATCTGCCTGGCTCTGCTCAGGACAGCGATAACTCCTTGGTTTTGATCCCCAAACTGATGGATCAGAAACATGGTCACCACTGGAGTTGAGCAGATTTTTGTTTATGTGTACCTGTATGCAAAGCCCAGTAGGAGTCTGGTTTTGGCTAGAATAATGTCGTCTCTCGCCGATCGTTTAATGCTCACTTGATACATTTTCTCCGTTTAGCAAGTCTGTGTCCGTGGATCACAGCAAACCTCTGTTTATACCGGCCGGCCTGGATTCACTCAGCCAAATAGGTGAGCGTGTTTCCTCCTCATTGTGGGTGTTAACTCACTCCTTTTGAAAATGAGAACAAAATCTTATGGAAATAAAAAAGTTAAATTATAGCACATCAGCATCAGTTTTAACAGATTGTTGAAGGAAATGGCTTAGAAAGTATAAAATTATGATTCAGTGTTTATATTACTGAGAATTACGCGTACAGTTTTGTTGGGTAATTTAATAATATATTGGGACTGCTTCAAATAGGAAAGCACCAACGTGCTTAGATCCAGAAGAAAATACAATATCCAGTACCACTCAGCCAATTTCATGGTAGGAGATCACTGTGTTTCCAACTTGTTGCAGCTTGACACCGTAGAAGGTAAAATAGTAGATGGATCATTATCCAAAATGATTAGATGACTTGAGTTGTTACGAGAAGACTTTGTGCTGCGCTGTCACCCTTAGGACCCCCACCCGCCTCTGACAGCGACATCGGAAAGCTGCGTGCAAACACACCTTTGGAACTGTGGAAACAAGTATTTGGGAAAACCTTTCCTCCCGAGGTGGGTGTTTCCGTGGCTGCTGCACAGCCGCTCTTCTCCCAGAACGGTAGGAATGGCACTGCTTGTTTGTCTCTGCCCAGGCCAGTGACGGGGATTTGGGTCTCACGTAGCAGTCCCGGTTCTTCCAACCTCTTTACTTAGCTTCCACATCCCCAGAAGTGCTGAGGTAACCCCTGTTTTTCCCAAAGTTACACCCTCGCCTTTCATGGCACTGAGAGACGAGTTGTGCTCAGCCCTTCTGGAGTTTGACAAGGTGACGTATCCCCTAATGCCGAAAGCAATGGCAGTGATGGTCCAAGGGGAGAGCTCTTCCTGGCTGCAGCTGGTGCTCCTCCTTCTCCTAGGGCACGAGGCTTGGAATGGCACCAGGGTGTTGGAGTTCCTTGCCAAAATCTGTCAGTTTTGCTGTGGAAAGTGTGTGGATTTTCAAGGAAATTAGAATCCTTTGGTACCTCCCGTAGTGATAAATGTTCTGCGTACTTCAGAAGTGCCTGGTCTCAAGAGGCCAACCCCCAAATACTTCTTTGCAATAAAAGTAATTGCTGTTGTTAGGAAATCAAATTCTGCTTCAGTTTGACCCGAACAAATACAGGCTGCCACTTTCTCCTTGTGTGCTAGCCTGTGCTCACCGTTCTTTCTCCCTGTCCAGTTCCTGCCTACGGCGTACCTGGGCAGGCCCTAGGAATTCAGTCAGGGCTGTGAAACCGCACCTCAAATTATCACAGAATCATAGAATCACAGACTGGTTTGGGTTAGAAGGGACCTCAAAGATCATCTAGTTCTAACCCCCCCGCCATGGGCAGGGACACCTGCAAAAATTATGGTGCAGTCTGGGCTTTTTCTAGTTTTTCATCTGTGGATCCCCATTCTCGGTGAGGAGTTGTCCGAGTTCACCCTCTCCCGCTCATTTGCCTCTACATCCCAAACCTACAAATTGTTTCAGGTGCTTTGTGACCAGGATAAATTGTCACTACGATCCCGTTCTCAGTACAGTATGCCCCAATGTGAGAAGGGCTAAACTTTACTTTTTGTTTATAGTTTGCTCTTACAGTTTCTTAAGATTCCCCCCTACACCGAGTAACTCCTGAACTCCCCCTGAAACAGCTGGAGAAATGGATGCATTTCTCATCTCGCAAGCTCTGTCAGCGCTCTAAGCTATTGGTCCAATTAAAGAAGGTTTCAAGATTTGCCAAGTAGATTCCCAGTCTTCTGTTTTGGTTCCAAAATACGCTTTAACCTTTAAAGCTGGTTTTCTGCACTGGAAATTGCATTTGCCGTCTCCTCATCTGACAATAATTCTGCCTTATTTTATTCCCCCATTTGCTAATTTCCATTTGCTCTGAGTAGGGAGAAATGTGCAGGTCAACATTTTGTAAAAATCCTTTATTTGAGAGTGTTGCTTTCTATTTGTGCATTTGCTTCAATTAAAGTTATAATTCCCTCAAGGTGAGCAAATGAAAACTCAGGTGTTTGGCAAAAAGATAGTGATCAGTTTCTCAGCCACTGAAGCAACACTTCTGGTAACCAGGACGGAGTTCTGGTCTCGAGCGTTAAATGCGCTAGCAAGAGTGACCTCAACCACGCCCAAACGTCATGGGCCAGAGCGGATGTTTTCTCTTTGAGGGGAGAATAACGGACACCTGCCAAATAGGAATATTTTCTTTCCTGTGAGATCTAGCTGCTCCGTTACTTTCTCATCATTTTACCGACCAAAGCAGGGTTTTTTTTGTGTAGCCAACCGTTGTCCTGTCGCACACAATTTCTCCCCAAGTGCAAGGTTTTAACACGCTTGTATTAAAAGCAAATGCTTCCCTTAGATCTACAGCGTAGCATTTTCTTCTTGAAAGAACAGAAGATAAATTTTCTCATCTGGGTTTTTGTCATTTCTTCTTTCAGAGTTTCTGTGATTTACAAGATACCAAGGACCCTGGGCAGGATTTACAGTATGCCGAGTATGAAGTCGATGCCATGAGAACCCAGAAGAACCAGGTGTGTGGTAGTTCTCAAGTTGCTGCTCCCAGTCAGGCATTCCGGAGCCACCAGCACTGCTGAATTAATTGTAGAATATACTCAGGGGCCCCTTCTTGCCTTGAAATAGCCGCAACTTTCCTTTTCAGCTTCATAGTGGGTTGGGTTTGGGTTTTTTTCCAATAAGCCGGTAGAGCATCATTAGATCTTAAAGTTTTCGCTCTGTAGTTTCTTTAGAAATGCGTAAGTCACATTTTCCCTCTAACTGCCTTGCAGAATTATGTCACTAAAATAATACTGAAGGAAAGCTGTGAATAAGGCACCAATTTCTTTGTTTCTGTACCCTGCACTCAATTGGCTGTTGACTAGCTGAAAGTCTAGGAAGGGGTACCAAGGTTTGGAGTGGGGGCTGTTCACTTGTCTTACTTTTGTCTTTCTCCCTCCAAACTTATTTCCACTGGAAAGGTAGTGAGCTGGTACCATTTCTGACACGCGTTTGCAGGCTGCGTGCGTCCTGTCTTGAACAGAGTGAACGGAATTATTACACATAGAGATACTTGGCTTAACCCCTGAATCCCAGGAAAGACCTTTAGTAATAAAGGGTCTTTTTTTTTTCCTTATTAATTGTGAAGTGGCTACATCTGTGGTGTGTTAGTTTTGTAGAAGAATTCTGTGGCAAACTAGACAAAGGTTAGAACATTGCCGTACAGGTACCCCTGCGTAAGATCACGTCAGTAGAAATACTGTACGTAGTCTTCCTCAGTGTCGTAGGTCGGGGTCGGTAACGTCAATCCAAGGCTTGTCTGTTTTCCTTTCGTTGGATGAAGTGTCCCATACTGAGTCTGGAAAGGCTCCGTTTCCTATAGGTTCATTTGTTTCACAGAACATCCTTTGCTGGAATGACTGAGAAGCATCCCACCCTATTCCCACAGCTCGCGTGGGGGCCGTTGGCACACCAGTAACTTCTTGTGGAGGTCGTTACTGCAGTTGAAGGAGGTTTTTCTGACTGCTCCAAGGTGACGGATTGTACCAGCCTAGATCTCCGGTGCTTTTACAGAGCCCCGTGCTCAAGAGGAAGGGCAGTTTTGTTGGCGCGCGCGGCAGTTGGTCTCAGCTAACCCCAGAATGCCGTGGCACGTTTCATCTTTTGGCACGGCTGTAACAGAAAGCCCAAGGATTAGAGTGGTACTGCCCTCCTGTTTTTTAGACTTCAGTGAGATTGCCTAAGGCAGCAAACCCACAGTTACCTGGTCCAAAGACAGACATGAATAATGTGAAAGAATAAAGCTTCTAATAATAAATAATTTCACGAATCCCCTGCAGTCTTTGAACTTGCACATTACTGTAATATCCTGTTAATGTAGGCATCGGTTCTGAATTTCTGTTACATCAAGAGCAGTCTTAGAAATCATTAAAATGTGTGAAGCACATTGCTTTGGGAATTTACAATGTAATCTCACACTCAGTGTATCTGTATATCTCCAAGTAACTGCAGGGGGTCCTGGGTTTGTTATCTTTAGATACTGCTTACGGCGTGCCGTAATTAAATCCTGTAGGAAATTATTAATTTTCTGGTTTTAAACAAAAGAGAGGCTTTTAGAATCTTAATCTGTTCGAGGGCATTGCAAACCAGTGTAGCTTCTTTTAGTTGGACCTACAAGTAATTTGAGCATTAAAGAGAAAATGACTTTTGTTATCTGCAGCTGTTTCCTAAACTTCTCTGCCATGAGGTCCAATTATTACAAGATTATTTGCACATTATTAGGATGGTTGATACACCAAGAACTTCATTCAGTCTGAAATGCGCCCAGATAGCAAGATACACCTGGAGGCACGGAACTCAGTAGTCGCAGTGATGCTTGAAGTGGTTTTGGATTGCCCACAGTTATATGAAAAGTGGCACAAAAATCCTATTTCTCAAGCCACGTTTTAAATGAATCGTAAACCTGACATTCTTTATAGAGCCTCGTGGTACCTGCGGGGCGGGAGGAGCAGTATATTAAGCTGTTTAATGTGCATCGTGGTGCTTAATGCAGTTATGGGACGTAATGCAAAATGGAAGTTTTCTGTGACGTCAGTGTAGATTTTAAAAGCACTGGAGTGCATGTTATTGTTTTTCTCGGTTACTTAACCTGCCACTTTGGACTCTGGGCGATCACCAGTTTGCTTGTTTATCTCCAAGATAAGCCTTAAAGGCAAAATAAACACACAATCATAGCAACAGAAATAAAACACAGCCCCTGCCGCTGAGTCTGCTGGAAGAGCTAGCATTCCTGACTGGCACTGCGGTCTTGGTCAGGGCTGCGCAGTAATACTGGAACGGATTTCGCGGAAACGGAGGCCACGTAAAGCTTCATCAGATCAATTCCAACGTTGTAACCTTGGTTGAATGGTTTGTCTGGAGCTTGGCTTTGTACACTCTGGCTGAGTAAGAGGTTAAATTCTCAAGTATAAAATTAGAAAACGTTGTTTCATAAGAAGTATGGAAACAGAAAAGTACCTGGCTCGCTCCCATGTACTCGCTGTCAGCTGAGATTTATCTGATGCACCTCTCGGCTGTAGAAGTTAGGAGTGCAGCTCATCAAGAGAGTTTTCTTTGAGGCCAGATTATTTTGCCTCCTTTACTATTTTCAGAGCTAGCTGAGACCTGCTAACTCTATTCCTAGACCTTTTTGCTCTGGAAATCTCTTGAGTTCTGTCTTTTCTCCTCGCTGTGCCTTTGTTCAAGACAGAGCCCACCTCCCTCTCAACTATGCCCTTTCACCCCCCCCAGACCTGTAACGTGCAGGTGTAAATCGGACAGTGCTGTTGCAGTTGTTTACCGCTTCATCCTGCGGAGCTAAGCTCCGAAAGAGAGGACACAGCACCAGGGACCTTTATAGAACATGTGGTTTGGATGTATTTCTTAACGAGCAGATGCTGTCTGGGAGCGACTGGAATTTTGTGCCCTCAAGATTCAAGGAAACCATGAATTTTGCATACTTACTAGGCCTTAACCGTGTAGCTTGCTGTTAGCTCTTCACACAGCCTGCACAAAACATCAACAAGATGGCAAACCCTCAGCCATTTCTCTCCAGTCTGGCCTTATGGGTGTTGCTGCTGCAAGCTCACCTGAACTTCATTTTAGGGAGCCATAGCAAAGATGCGATGCTTCCCATAGCAAAGGTGGCAGAAACGTGTGAAACGGCAGTTTCTGTCAGGCAGTGCTGGTTCCTGTGTTTAAAGCACAGGGGATGTTACATTTCTGTGCGCTCAGTGGGAGCCTGGTTTCTAAAACTGAATGCCTAAGGCCCCACACCACACTTTGACACCCTAGAAAGCAAGTATCTAGGACTCAATTAAAAAAAAAATCTTGCTCCCTCTGTGAGAGCAAACGTGGCAAAATTTAAGGCACTTTTATATAATTCTGTTGAAAATAAAACCCACACTGTACATTTTCTGTGCTACACTGAAAAACATTTGTAGGTGCCTCACATGTTTGGGTGACTCATGTGAGTATCACACCACTTTCAGTAACGAGGAGATGAGATTAATGTGTGTGTGTGTGTTTGTCTTTTAGGAACTTGAACAATACAAAAGAAATGCCTCGAAATCCTGGAAAGAAATGGATTTTGACCCTGACTGAAGAACTGCTACAGGTGTCTATAGTTTAACATTTACAAAATTATTTAATTGTTCTAATATTCTATTAACAATACAATCAGATGAAGTTGAAAATATACAATATTAAACTACAAAATTAGTACTTATGAAGCATTCCTGTTGTTATTTTTAAATAAAAATAGGGTTTTATTTTTAGTCATAGGATGTTTTTTGTTGGAAGGGCCCTTACAGACCATCTAGTTCCAACCCCCCTGCCATGGGCAGGGACACCTTCCACTAGACCAGGTTGCTCAAAGCCTCATCCAGCCTGGCCTTGGACACTCCCAGGGATGGGGCAGCCTGGCTTCACTCCAAAGGGAACATTAACTTCGTACCAACCCAGAGTTTTAAAAAAGTGAGGAGAAAGGAATTCTGGATTACTTAGGGGTGGGTTTGAATATCACGACAGGCATTAATCAGTTCTCCCTCAGTTATAACACGTTATTGGATTTATTTTTGAATGCTTCCCCCTTAAACCCCTATTAAAATATCAACAAGTTTTCACGCCCCAAAGAGGAAACGGCCTAGTAGAGCACGCTGGGCATTGCTCCCTGCGTATATAATTCAAAAGCAGAGCTTGAGGATACGTTTGCATCATCGTTCCAGGTGTTTGGATAGGGTAAGTCTACAAAAACTGGCAGGATGAAGTGGAATAACAATCAGGTTTGACCTCCTCTAAAACTCAGAAGTTCACTTTGTTTCAGTATCATAGAGTTTAATACAGGAATTATTTCTTCCAACGTGTAATATTGTGATCACGTCACCCATAACTCAGAGGATGATGCTCCTGTCACGTCAGCCCTAGGAAGCCAGGGTAAGCCATTCCACAGATACTTGGGAAGCGGTGGAAGTATGATGGCCGCACAGGCCAAGCTGGTGAAGGGCTGGCCTACGCGTGGCTTTCTGTCTGCGGACTTCCTCTCATCCTTGTGATGGCCTGAGCGCCTCGGGAACACACAGGACAAGATCTAGGTTCAAGCCAGAGGCGTCTCCTGAGAGCTACGACTTGTCGTCAGAGCAGACTTGTCCAGCAGTCGCTTGGCAGACCCGACCCTAAGGATGTTCCCTGATGAACAACCCTACGCGTGCAGGGAAACGTCTGTATCTCAGAATGTTACACGTAAGGGTAGTAGGAAGACACTGAAGTGGAGAGCTTGCATTAACCCGAGGATTTCACATTCTTCATTACAAAGTGCGTCATCTCAAATCTATCAAATCAAACTAATTACCTCGTTACGGAATTTCAAGATACACATACACTTACCTCCTCCAAGCAATCTCTAGCTATCCCTCTGTAACAGAACTTCTGTGTCAGTTAGGCTTTCGATTCTGAGAGATATTTCTAGTCATTAAACAGATAAATTAGACTCCTTGGGATGTTAATGGGTCCATGGGAATAATTTCCGAAGATGCAGACCACGTTGCTTCCAAGAACTGGCAAGCAACTTTCAGATTTTTTTGTCCCCCTAGTTAAATTCTAAATTGCTGTTTTATTAACAAACAAGTCCTTGTTCTAGTCATTCACAAACTGCTTCCGAAACAGCATTTAGAACTTGATAACGTAAGGAAGGAACACATAACTGTCTATATAACATGTAACTATAAATTACATAACTGTCTGCTCTGATCTACCAGCGTTTACATGACAAAACACGTTGGGTAGCATTTACCTGGCTTAAAGGTCCTGTGCTCACCGGTTGTACAAGATTGGAGTGAGTGATTTTTTCATTCTGCCTTTATCTACACGTATTTGGGTTGTTCCCTTTCTACAAACCCCCAGAATGGTATCAAAACAAAGCAGAGGGCTATAAATACAATCCTAGAAATGAGATTTGCTAGCAAGTGTACCCCTCTGCTTAGTGGTAATGGTTAAAAGACAAAAGAGTAGGGAAAAAATTAGGGCACCATTGCTGCACTGTTAAAACTTGACAGCAACAGCTAAGTTAAATATAAAAAGTCCTCTAAAACATGTAATACTGCTGATTATGGCCAACTTGGGCAGGGGTGGGAATACAGTAGCAGGAAGCCTCTCACGCTCCTAGGAGAACATTGTTTTTCAAGATGGAAACCATCCAGTTAGAAGGAAATGAGAAGACAAATGCGTGTCAGTATGTCTAATCACTTAAATTATATCCAAAATCCAACAGTTTAAGCCTTCAACCGTAACAAAGGCAAAAGTGCAGCATTAGATGTCATTAGAACCGAGACATTTTATTGCCTGCCAAGAATTCCGTCTCTTACTTTGAAGCTCAGGATTGCTATAATGGCAAGTCCCGGGAGGAAGGCGTAGAGTATGAGGAAATCGGTTGTGAAGCGGGACAAGGCACCTGGGAAGTTTTTTTCAATGAACTGGATGCCGTGGGAGAAGACACAGGCGGCAGCGTTGGTTGCAGTGGAACTGTTGGCACCGCCTGTCAGAAGGAAAAAAATGAATTTCTTCAGCAGGTGAATCAGTAAAACTGAAACTCGGGATCAGCGTCCGGCTCACATGGTTCATGTACCTCGCCCTAACGCCGTTTCAGTGGTGAACCATAACCACAGCAGCATTTCCCACCCTTTCGGAATCGGAACGGACGAGCCGGCCGCTTCTGCAGTTAACCTAGGCCATGTGCTTTGATGGGAAGAATAAGGGGTCACTAGGAACCTTCTGGTTTGCTCGCGCCAAACAACAGGTGGCTTAGGGCTTTCCAGAGACAACGTCTGGAGGGGCGGCAGGAAGCAGCTGCCCCGTGGGGCAGGCGTACAGCCCTCGTGTGTTGAGCTTCTCCAACATGCAGGAAGTGGAGACTGCCTGAAGGGCACATTAACAACCAGGTGGTTGTTGTTACTGCCAGAGTCACGGATTCACTCTCCAACAGTTGCCATCTATGCTCCTGTCTCAAAGAGGGATAGGAGGGATGAACGGATAAAGAGTATTAATCCTCGGAGAGGAGCAGAGGCACCTGGCTACAAAGCCCCACATCCCCTTGGGCAGGTGCACAGCTCCTAGTTCTGCCCCCACGGATGGGCATCAGCTCCTGACCCCCCAACCTCATCCATCCCAACATTTTGCCGGCTATCTTACTCCCAGGCAGCGAAGGACAGCCGGACACATGCAAGGCACTCAATACATGCCACGGTAACGTATCCAAACTGAAGCCTCATTGTCTGAGAGGAAACATCTGGCTGGCACCCATGTTTGATCTTAATATTGTGCAATTCTGTTGATCTTCAATTTGTGAAACACCGCTCCGATAAGCACCTAACGGGCTGCAAATTTTGCCTTCCAAAATTCCCCCAAAGCGGGGGATAAAAGAACAGGAGAAGAAGAGAAACGAAAAACTGAAAGAAGGAGAACTGGCTGGAAAAAAGAGAGAGTCAAACTTCCATCTAGCTTGTGATGCAGCGTTATGGCCTTTGCTAATTAATAAGCCTTTTCTAAAGACTCACAAGTTGTCTGCGTCAGGATACTCTACTTGTATGCAGAAGGCACATAAGGATTGACATCTCATTAAAATAATTTACGATGGTCACTTACCACACGTGAAGTTTAAGCCATAAAATTCATTGACGATAAGAACTTCACTGCTGTATTTCTGAAAGGTGACGTAACTCAGTATTTTAAAAGGTGTCGGCATTTCTTCGATGGTCCTTAAAGAAAACAGCGGTTAATTTGCCTTTTGCTACACTCCAAGAGCCAACCTGATCCCACATTAACACAGGCTGTCAGCGTTGGTCACAGCCTGCTACGGAAGCAGTTCTCGGCTCTCCCCGCTGGGTTTCCGAACGTGGAGCCGTTTGAGCGCTGGATGAGGAGGCAGCCGCAAAGGCTGTCCCTGCCGTGGGAACAGTGTCGTGACATCCAGCCCTGGTGGGCTCGTGGACAGCCACAAATGATTCTACGAAGCGGTTAGCTATTCACGTTGTGGGGATAAACAAGAGCGAGTATAAACCTTGGCTGCAAACATGGTGCTTCCAGAGTGAGAAACCACACCCCCTCCCCTCCCTCCATCTTCAAAACTGAGTATCAATTCACTGGAACAACATCACAAAGATGGATGAGAGAACAATGAGAAGAGAAACAGGGTAGGAAGGTTTTGAAACAACGTTACTCAGCAAGACCAGGCAAGTTCTGCACCTAAAATACTGGAAGACGTTATAACGGAACACAGTAATGAACAGAACAACCAGCAACCCAAGTCTCAGTGCTATTTTTAATATCCTTCATTGCCTATGAAGCTTAATCATCAGATTCACAATGTTAATTAGCAATGCCTCTGCTGTGGAAGAAAGTTAAAACCGCTCTGATTTTTAAAGGTATCATTAGGGTATAAGACTGTGGTAGCAGGAAAAACTGTCTTGTCACTATCAAACTATATCTTCCTGAAATGGGGCAGGGACCAAATTAGTTAGATCTGGACTTAGTTTTATTTGCTAAGCAAGTATTAGCTGAGGTCTACTCTGAAGAGGCAAAGCACCATCAGCTTTGTGAAGACTCGTATGCTTTTCCCGAGGACAACCTGACATCATCTTTTGTCAGGCTTATGTCATTTCCATTGGGAAGATCTCAGGTGAGCGTATCGTATCTTCCCCGCATCAAAACTTTCTTTGACAGTAATTTATTATCATATGTTTCTCAAAAAACAGTAATTTCAATATTGACAAATACAAGAGGGAAACTGTGCAAAGTTCATGCTGCTACAATGCAAAAACATTTATTTGCACAGTGACAGAGCAAGTGGATCAGGATTTTTCTGTGTATTCACTAAACTATTTTGTTACTCTCTATGTGGTTCTGTCGGCACAGACAGAAAAAGTGTCTGACAAGTGTAAGGACTAATCTGGAGAATAACACTAATGAGAGAGTTAAGAACCACCTTTTTAACAAAGCGTTGTTCCTAGGGTTTAATACCCGATACGTTCCAGCAGTTACTAGAAGCTGTAAGGTATTTTTTTGGAGGGGTAGAATCCTCAGACGAGGACAGCATTTCATGTGATAAAATCAGCGTAAGTCAAAGAAGTCAGCTGAGCTGACAGGTATTAATTGCTCAGGCTTATACTTGCAAAGAGTGGAAAAAACCGTTCATGTCTTCATTGACATCCAAAGTTATTATGTGTCTCTTTCCATGTATTTAGCATGAGGTCTAACACGACTGGGCAGTTCTGCCTCTAAAGGGCAACGGCTGCACTGTCCTTCCATTGCTCCCTTAGCGTTACTGTGCTTCAGCATTACGGACGGTTCATGCAACTCCTCTGTCGGCAGATCATCTTAGCATTAACACCACAAGGAAATCAAACCTTTTCCTACCTTACAAGTCCAGTGCCCACTATGACACCTGCTGAATTCAGTAGCACCACTCCACTTTGGACTATGTTTGGGTTCTGAACCACGCCAAGCATAACAAGTGTTAGTAGTTCACCAATTACATGAGACGCTAAGACAACAGCGAAGAAAACTCCAAATCTGGAAGCATCAGGATATAACCCCGCAGTCCTGTACAAAAATGAGCAAAAGAAAATTCAAAACCCAGTGTTTTGGTACTAAACTTGGAACGTAGCTTTCGGTTTTGCTTTTATTTCTTTTTTGCAATTAGACATTAAGCGACCTGTTTATGTCTTAACCCTCAGTACGTTGTTTGGAGCCTCCACATAAAGGACATCCACTTAATTTCATGACGTAAGTGCAGATGTATTCGGTTTTCTCCATCTAGATTAAAGAGGGGTGTGTAAAGCTGCAGCAGAAATCCGTGTTGTTTGAAGATAACCACTGTAGCTTTTACAACCCCTTAGAGTAACATCCTTCTAGGGTCTTTAGCAGTGGGAGTTATTTATGTAAGTCACATGTTTAAAGAATGCCTTTATGCAGGTAAGGAACAGATGGAATCTGGCACTTCTGATACAGCACAGGCACATGCAAAAATGGATAGGCCAACTGGATACACCACCCACATAACTCGCCCAAACGCAGTTTCCTCCATACCCCTGCACTCTTCAATACAACACACTGTTTCCGGCTTCTCCCTAGCTCCCCTCAGGAAAAAAGTGCATGCATGTGTGTCCCCACCTGTACTAAAAACCTAAGGGTTGAGAGGCACCAGCAGGTGCTTGGCAAACTAAATTCAGCCTTATAGTGTGTATGACATGACAAAAGCTTTTATTACATGGTGACATACTACCCTTTTTCAGAATTGCCTCACGCCAGGTACAGACAGTGTGCTTGGCTTAGCTAACAAGCAGCTATTCAACATTTTCTCCTTCATTGCCCAATGCAAGGTCCTTTTTTTTTTTTTTAATCCACCATGTTTGAAACATGGTCTTAAAATAGAAGTATTAATTTTCTTAGAGCTTTCCGGAGGCGATTTTTAAAGGTAATACCAAAATAATCTCTATTATAAATAGATGGCTGAACATTGACGCTTTCAAGTATTGAATATTCAATGAGCTAGCAGGTATTTAACAACCGTTAGTCACAGGTTGGTGCGGAAGAAACAGCTCTCCAAAGTCCTGGCGTAAAAGTACCTCCTTCTCTGAAGTGCTCTAGTACTTTACACAGAGCTGTGTAGATGCACACTTGTAAATCTAGGGTAGAAATAGAAAGAGAAGAAAGCCCAGAAAAGAGGAATAAAAACCAACTCAGAAGAGAAAATATCACAGCAATAGAATGGTAAGGTAATATAAACCGTCAGAACATTGCCCAGAGGTATCCTGAGCTGGGAAAATCTGCACAGGCAGAGGAAATTTCCTTGATTACAAAAGTGGCTGTATTTGTTCTTGGCCAGAGCTGTCTTGTGTCCCACCAGGTAAAAGTTTGGGTCTGTCTGACCCGAACTGTCTGACCCTACAAACAAACTCTGAGAGAAAAGGCTTGTGAGAACATGTACCAGAGGCTTTCAAAGCCTCTCCACAAGTTAGTCCATCCAGGAAAGTTTAGCCCTGCACAGATACGATCTTCAAAATTTCAGAGAGAAACTGCTTGCCCTAAGAGGTTGAAGGGCACTGTGAGTGCACTGACATGTCACTGATGGCTTCCAACCAACCACAAGATAGCCAAGATAAGCAGAGGCGAAGATCTGTAAATATTACCCATTAACTGCAACCACACTCTTTATTGTTGGTTGTGATTGAAGCTACCAAAGCACCAGGGCAAAGTCTCTGCCCATGTCAATCTCCTGTTCCTTCAGGGGCGCGCGGGGCAAACAGCGGGTCGTGATCTTCAGGAGCTCCGCCAGCCTTCCCTTGCTGAGCCTGGCACGGTGCTTTCCGAACGGCTGCCTTCTCAGCAACCAGCTCACTAGCAGGCACAAACGGAAGGGCTCTGGTGAGCACAGTGCATCCTCCGAACACTCCGTGGGATAAGGAGTAATTTCTGCTTGGCTGTGAAAAGGACTTCTCGGGAAGCACTCTCCGAGGCAGGCAGCACTGCCCGAGGCAGGCGGCACTGGCAGCTTGCACAAACAAGAGCCCATCATTCCTTTCATAATTAGGAAAACAAGAAACCCAGAAAAAGCTCGAAGGACAGAAACTGGTCCTTATTACCTCACTACTACCTTACACCAGCAGCCATGGGCTGTGTTAAGTTCAGAATAAGCAAGTGGAAAGTGGGAAACCAATGGAATGCAAATGAAGAGCAGACCTATATGATAGATAAGGCAGCGAAGCGATGAAATACTTTGTCACCCCATTCTGATGTAGTCCTTCACATGATGCGAGGAAATGAAGGTACTGGGGGCAAAAAGCAAGGTTTACAATCAGCCCCTTTCTTCCACTATCAGAAATCCACTTTTGGGCCTTTCTCTGGGAAGTGGAAGAGAGGGCAGCAGGCCTCATCCCTTCCATGTGCTGTAGCTAAACCCCAAACGTTCCCAAAAATAACAAGTTTTGTCACTGTCACATCCCTACTGTTGTCCTCCTCACCTTTTTCCCCTCTTATTTCCTATCTTTCTAAATGCAATGTAAAACAGCACTTCCCAGTTTTTGTATGACAAAAGAATGCCGAATGTCCCAAAGCCCATAAGAACTTCCAAAGTTACCCAGGGAACTGATTTTGCCACGCTTACGCCTTCGTTCACTCAGTCTTTCAGCGTCACTTCTCTTCCCTTTGCGCATGTGGGCGCACAGGCACGCGTGCATGCAAAGCGTCACCCTTCCAGAGACAAAAAGCCTCCCTGCAAATACCACCGCAGGGCTCCACAGATCCTTGGCAAGCCTGGCAAGTTCTTCAGTGCAGCTCAGGCCCCCAATCTTATTAGAAACTTGCACCTAGTGTCAGGGCTTAAATCATGCCATCTTTCCTTAAGCCTGGAAACAGGAGGCCTGTTGCTGACACGGGAATTGAAATGGCTAACAAAAGGAAGATAATCCCATAGATGGTACAAGCACTTACCAGTATATAAAGGTGCTGAAGATCGCCACGCTGATGACACTGAAGGGCAGGAAATGCACTATATAAGCTAAAAGCATTTGCCACTTCTTATACAAGCCATCTTTACTCTCTTGGTCACTGATAGCACGTAAAGGTGGGACTGGATTAAATATATAAGAAATAAGTTAAATCACCATTAAATAAAGAGACCAAGACTTGCTGCTAGCAAAAACAACCTGAAGCACAGAGACAACTTGGAGAATATACCCAAAACATTCTGTATAAACCAGTCGGATCACTTTTCCCCCCGCTATAAATGCAAAACACGCTGCCTGCAGACTGCTCAAGTTGCTGAGCTTAACAGAGGAGGCCTAGGGAGGCAGCATGCAGGACAGCCTCCTCTTTTTGCAGATACAGACTAAAGGCATGAAAAAACTGCCCTCACTGGATAACTTTTCTTGAGATGCTCAGATCTCAAGGCGCTGACAGCAATGTACGTTCCCTGCATGAGCAGAACAGTTTTTAGGGCTGTAAAGAGAAACTACTGTTGGTGTTAGTATGGCATCTGTAAGGGAAACACCCTCTAAGAAGGATGTTATCACCACCTAATACTTTTAAATCTTGTTATCCTTGGTTGCTGTCAAAGCTGTTTCGTGCTTCCATCTTTTCCTGTCTTTGGTTGTAATCTCACTTCAGAGGTTAACTACAGACCTAGACTTTGTCCTGCCTTTATCATGCTGCACGCAGGCACATTAAAAGCTCTTGCACCCTTTAGAATAAAGCCTCCATGCACGGGCTGGCTGTAAAAGGGAGAGGCAGTGATCAGGGCATATTCCTTCACTAAGCCCAGTGAACCTGGAGCCCTTCCGATGCACTAATCTTTCTGTGGTGCGGAGCTTCCTGTTGTTTCGCCTTTTGAGCTTCTGTATCAGCTCTGACATTACCTAGAACGGTTAAGGTCCTCTAAATTACCATCCTAAAAAACCAGGCTTTGTTCTATTTACAAAACAGTGGCATCAACACCTGCTGCTGCAGGCAATACAGGACAGACACTCACAAAGGGCGACAGCATTGAGCATCCCTGTGTAGGGGGGGGCACTCACGCACTGGTAGACCAGCCCCACACGGTCCTGCACAGCTCCTTTTACCAAGTCGTTCCTCAGTCTAAGAAGGAAAAACGCTACAAACAAGCCAAATAACAGATTCTGGAGGAGACGCATGATGATGCCCATCTTATCTCTGGAGAAGTTTCTTGTTGTCCTCCTGAGAATGGAACAAAACAAAAACAACAGACTTGTTAGCTATGAGGGACCACATGGTGGTAGGGTATTTAGCTCTGAACAAATCTCACACAGACAATGTCCAAAAAGAGGTAATATTAAAAAAAGACAGTTACAAGTACAGTGGTAGACAAAAAAAACCCAAGAAAGTGCACTTACATATGGGGGTGAGGGTGGGTGGAGGGGGAACAGGAGAAGTTAGTGGAGAAGAAAAAAAATTGATTTTTCCTAAAAGAAAGAAAAAAATTAGAATTCTTACCGTAAAAGAATCCATAATTTGTAAATGGCACTGGGTGAGTCTTTGTTTTTGAATGGTATTGGTGGCAGCTCTTTCATACACTTTGTTCTTTCAATGGCTGCCTGCACTTTGCTGAAGATCTCTGAGTTTTTGTAGGCTGATACAATTACCTGGACCCTACTGTAGGTTTCGAGTTCACGTTCCTTGCTTCGGGTGTCCACAGATGTCAGATCCACTGTAAATTTACAAAGTGTTTGCTGTGTATACAACCACTGTCTTTTCTTACCTCTCCCCGCCATTGCAACTAACCTCTCCTTGCCTCTAACCTAAGACCTGTAAGGAAGAAAAGGTCCATTGAAAACATTCAAGTTTTCATTGACCCTTCCTTTCCATGAGAAGCAGCAGGAAGGAATAACTGTGCCGCCAGGATAGATCTGGTCTGTGCCCTCTGCAGGACTCTGAAGTTCGAGTCCTTTATCTGGAAGTGGAAGGGCTGAGCGGTGTGCTGGTCAGACGTCTAGTGTTCTCCTTGCACGGCACAGAGCCGTGCCACTGCTGAAGCACCACTGCTGCCATGAGCAAGGCAGGGCACCAGCTGAGGAGGAACACTGATGAGGATCAAGAGACAGCTTTCTGTTCGTGCATGTCTCAGGTTTTCAGGTAAATCCTCAGTCACAGCTCCCTGACTGCCCCTTGTCCTCCGCCTGCTCCTCCATCACCACGGGGCTTTACTCTGCAGTTAGTCCGAGCTCCTGCTGCAGACACCCCGCTCTCCTCCACCGGAGCCGTTACTGCACTGGGTTTCACCTAACTCCTTCCCAGCCAGGCTTCTGTTTTAACGTGAAGCTCAGCAGGCCAAACTCCAGGCACAGCCCAAGCTGAAGAAAATATTACTTACTGCTAGGGAACTTGTGAAAGGTAAATACTTCACGGAGTTAATGTTCCTTTTTCATAAATCCACCCTTACCTGTTCCTGACACCAGCAATTCTTTTACTGGCAGATGGGAACGCCGTGTGTGCTACAAGTCGTAAGGATTCAGCAATAATGCTAAAATGCATTAGGAATTTCCCCTTTCCCTAGTAGCAATGAAGTATCTGAGGTTTCAAAACCTAGACTGTCATTCCCATTTTACAGATTTTTCTCTGGCTCTCCTACACCTGGTAAGACATCTTTATCAGTTATTTATTTCTAAGGTTTCTGCCACCCTTAGATTTCAGTTTTACAGTGTTATGCTTGACTTCAAAACACAAATTGAACAAGGGTAAATGAGCCCATGTCCGAGATTCTTCATTTGTCCTCAAAACCTGAATTAAGCTTATGAATAGATCCCTGGTGTTCTGAAAGCTGGAATTCAGCAGAATTGTCTGTAATGGTAAACATATCCAAAATGAAGTCCTTGCTTTTGCAAATATGAACATCCAAACTGCAGACACTCTTGGCCAGTGTGAAGTCACACAGGAAAAAAGCAACCAGGTGTGTTTAAAAAAAAAAAAAAACACCACCAGCTAGTCACTAGACCAAATAGCTAATGCCTACCCAGCATCTGTACACAGCATGTGACATTTCCATAATATAATCCACACTCAATACACAGGATCTATTTTCCTCTGCTGTTGGTTTAAATGATATCAGAATCTGTCCCTTCATTCCCATCATTAAATCACAAAAAAAAAATATAAACTACCAATTTTCCAGAGACTAAATATTCTGATGATTCTTTGCTCTAAACTGTGGTTTTTTCCTTTTCTTGTCACATTCAAAAGTTGACATCTGAAGAATGCAGTACTCTCTTTACCAAGCTTCTTCAAAAGTGGGTCTAAATCTCAAATCAGCTGTGCTTTTCAAGACTATACAAATTCATGAAGGCAAAATTATCCTTGCTGTCACACCAGTATTTTCAGCTTCATCCCATTCCAGCTCCGTGTCAACAACCATCCTCTTCTCTCTGAGTTTTGGATGCCATCTAGACAATAGGAAAACACTGCCTCCTCTGAATGTGCCAGGTTTTTGCACACAGCTTTTTGGGTTGGTCAGATTCTCTGGTTAATGCTCAGTCAGTATTATCAGAAATCAGCCTACATACTAGGTTAAAAAAAGATAGATAGGCATATATGCACACACACACGTATGCACATATGTACACACACAGACACGGACATGTGCTCTTCAAACACGTGGTACATGGATGCCCTGCAGCAAAACCAAGCCTCACTTCCAGTGTCTCACCCTGACACTTCTTTCATCTTGAAAGTGGTAGAACAGCACTCTTCAGCTTTTGCCAACAGCTTGCTATCCTCCCCTCCTGAAGCATCCATACGTTCTGCTCCAGTAGCTCACCCTGGTATTAGCGACTCCTCAAACTTTCAGAAACCGAAAACTCAGTCTCTGCAAGTTGATACCTCACTCACCCCATATTTCTGCTACATCCTTCCCTCCAGGCAACAACTGTCTACAGTTGCTTGGCATCACAGAGTCCGTAAGAGCATGGGATTTTCCAAGGTTTTGGGATCAAATTGATTTTTCAACGTCCAGTGGACAGCGGCAGGGAGATACCATCAGGAGTCCACAGGTTTCATGAAGCTGAGATTCCTGCTTTATTGGTAGTTTACACCTTTCTGCTGTGTTTCAGACCTACTGCAAACTTCTGCTGTTTTATGGACTCGGTGGAGGATACATACGCCCAGCCCTTGCTCTTCCCCAAGTTGAGAATAATTACAAAGTTGGGGAAGAATTCCAACACATTTCTATCTCTGGAAAAACTTTAATTTGGGGAAGAAAACAACTTGTTTGTCTAAAGGAAACCCATATTTTTACCAAAACAACTCAGAAAAACTTACCATAGAAGTCAAAAGGATTTGATTGCTCAGGACAAGAATAGCCACAGTCACTAAAAAACGTGATCATTTCCATAGGGTTCCCGCAGAAAACCATTTCTCCAAAGCTCATGATGGCTATTTTATCAAATAACTGTGGGGAACAAATTAATATATTAGCAATACATGCCAAGAAGCAGCACCTTAATTTTTGAGTACAGCTACTGTCTCGATAATAAAAGATGCTTTGACAGGAAAAACAGTTTTGACACATTCAAACTTCCTCAGTTCATTTCTGTCAAAGGAAGTTTGTCCTTTCCGTCACACCTCCCGGTGGTTATGCAAGATGAAACATTTGTAAGCTCTTAAAACCAGCAGTTCTCAAAACTGTCAAAGACAGCAGCTCACAGAGGTAATCCACAAACAGCAATGGGAGCTGTGGGCTTCTGACTTCACTTCTAATGCACCTTCACTTACTGACTGACCTCCTTTGGTGCTTAACAGCCGCAGTCTGTAAAATCCCAAATTGTTGGGAAGATTAGCCTGAAGTGCCTAAGCCCAGAAAACCACTGCCACTCTACTCTGGCTTCACAGCCACCTAGAGTGAAGCCAGTCAGCCAGGGAAGAGGTGAATTCAGCGGGTGGGTGACTGATGCATCAGAATGGCAAAGTGCGAAATTGTAATGGAAAGGGAGAAATGCTCTCCCCAGAACAGGCCCTACAGGGCGGGCCTGCCCCTCCACGTGGCCAAGTGTATCCACATCACTTGGGACAAAGAGGAAAAAAGCACATTTGGGGGTTTTCTCCATTTCAAACCACGGCTTTATCTGTCTCAAGCTGCAAGTGAAATCTGAACATGTAAAGATAACTAAAGTGCTAGTTTTTACAGTGCCTGCACACACAGGGAGCTTGCATGGCTTCTCCCAGTGGTTTTGATCTTGGTAGCAACATGACACAAAGGCTAGGCACACAGTCGGTGTATGTGCTATTTTCACGGGGCGGTATGTACCCCAAAGTACCCTACGGCTAGCAGAAGGCCAGGGCTTGTTCAAGACACGCCTTGGAGATGGTGGGGAGAAGGAAGAGAGCCTTTGAAGGCAACTGTAGTGGATCTTATACTCTTATCCTGAAAAGAACCTAGGGACTAAAAACATTGGTAAAAAAAAAGCAAAGAGTGAGTAGATATCATTTACCCTGAAGAGTTCTGAGCGAGGCTGGTGAATCGTAATAATCACAATCCTGTCTCTGTGTGCAAGCTCTGAAAGCAGCGAGACAATCTGGTTTGCGGTCAGGCAGTCCAGCCCTGTTGTTGGCTCATCAAGCAGCATGACCTCTGTGAAATTACAAGAAAGTGCATTAAAACGCAGGTAAAGGGGGAGCGAATGTTACAGCTTCTGCCCTTGAAAGTGATTTGGCAATTAGTATAGAAATCTCTTTACATGTGAAGTTCCACACGTAAAGCAGAGCATGCACACATATTCCATAATGTGATCTTTCAGTTTTAGCTTCAGTGGTTGAGTTCCAATCACTAGGAGTTAGGATGTAAAATGCTACTGCAGGATGAGAGCATGAGCATTTTTTTCTAAGTTCAGGTGAAATCTGAAAATTACCAAAAGAGATTTGAGGTATACATCTGTTTCTGAGAGCAATAATGATAAATTTCAGTATGTACAAATGTAAATATAACTGACGTAATCAGCTAGAAGTTGCAATATGAATTAAATCTATACACACAAACAGAATTTGTTATGAACAAATTAAGTTACATTAAAATACAGCATATATAATTCCATAGATGAGAGGCAGGGGTTTTTACTGCATTTTCTTCATGATTTTATTGCACATGGAAAGGTAAAAGTTACAGTCAAATCCAGTATTTTTACATGGATGAGAGACAGCATGGAAGAGAGCAGGTCAACCTTGATCAGGGTATGGGGGGAGGAGAGCTTTCTCTGTAGGTTTATCTACACAGAATTACTATAGTGTTTACAATAGAGTTTAGTGAACTTACTGAGCAATAACTACACACAGTGAACTCCCTGGGAGTCACCGGTAGCACACAGTACCTGTGATGTACCTCACTCTGCTATTTACATGCTCTTTCCTCCCTGGTATGCAGTCCGGGTATGCACATCTGCACAGCTAGAATCCAACAAAAGCGTGCTGTACATACACTACGTACGATTCTGGGTCCTTGAAGAAACTATCTCAAAACTGACAAAATTTACAGTGCTGCTTCCCATGGCTAACCCTAGTTTCTCTGCTTCGGTTTCCATTTATTGGATTTTTTTTTTTTTTTACAGTAGGTCTATAACCACATATAGAAGTGGTTGTATATTCATCAATATCTGGTTTCTTTATCAAGGGTGACACAACTTGAGGGCCTATTACACTTCTGAGCATTTACTGTTATGTTTATGTCTTTTCCCAATGGGAAAATCTCACGTGCTGACTACCTTTTTGGCTCTGGAACGTACATGGCGTCCACAACACTTCATACATGGGCAGGCCGGCCCAGAAAGACTTAAAATGGATAAATGCAAGTCTAAACCTATGTTCAGTCCCTAAGATTTTAGAATCATCTGCTTTCCAAAATAACTAGTAGATTAATGGCAGACCTGAACTACTGCTCATCTTTTTCTGTCAATACTGGACTAGCTTTTGCTGAATCACAGCATGTAAATGCTTTTGTATTCCACAGTGGTTTATGCCCGACCAAGGTAGGAGCGCGAAGTGACACTGCTTTGTTTTATTCTGAAAATCCACGCAGTGGTACTTACTGGGATCTTGTAATAGCTGGGCTGCAATTGAAACACGACGCCGCTCACCCCCAGAAATTCCTACGAAAATACGGCTTCCAATTATTTTGTCAGCAATGTGGCTGAGACTCAGCTCAGCCATAACCGCATCTACCTGAAAAAATAATTACAATTTAGAAAGACTAAACACAGTCCAACTCAGATACCCGTGTGCAAAATGAAAAGATGATCATTTAAAGTTAGGGCAACATGCTGCCTGCATCCATTCTAGTTGTAGGTATCTGGCCTCAATGCTATTTGATTATTTTTATTATTGCAATTATTATTTTTTAATTTTGTTTTCATTTATTCTGAAATGAATAGAGTTTTAGCTTCAATTAACATTAAGAGATGAAGAGTTCAGAGGTGGGACTAGAAGTTAAGGTATGAAGCATAAAATGCTGGGGTCTGGCTTCCAAAATAAGGGAGCAGAAAGGCACATCAATTCTGAGAAAGTATAAAATACTGGGTGGAAGACAGGTGGAGAGAGAATACAGCACACAAGAGCCTTTGCTCAGGAATATCCAGTCTTTAGTTTCGGAGGCCAAAAAAAGAGCCCAATAGATCTGAAACACACCTATTCTATCAAGCAAGTAGCTTGTAGGGGACTTAGGAGACCAGTGCTTTTCAGAGCTGTTGTGGTCAGTGAGAGACATCCTACAGGAGCCAGAGTAGTGTCAAAGCCATCTCTACTGTCCATGAGACTCGCCAGCACACACGGCCCTAAACACCCCAGAGAACTGTCTTTCCCAGCTGGGGAAGGGGAGCTGACCTCGATACCAACAGCAGCATCTCCACAGCAGCAACTGCTGCATGTTTGCCGGCGAGACATTTGTCCCAGCATCACGGTGATTCCCTGGGGCATCAGCGCAAGCCCCTTGCAGAGGAGGGGAGCACCAGAGAGCTTGTGTCCTGCTCCTCAGCAGGAGGATTTCTCCCCATTTGCGGAATGAGGATTACAAAACCTTATAAACGTAAAACTCAGCCATGGATGGAAAGTGCTGCTGGGGAAAGCATTACATGACATCATGTCTGCCTTTCTGGTAGAAGGTGATAAAATACAGACCTTCTTTTTGATGAAGTCATCCGAGCATTTCTGAAGAGTTAGTAAAGCAGTGTAGGTCAGAGACTCTTGTATGGTGAGGAAGCTTAACAAAGTGTCACTCTGCAGAGAAAAAATCAGGTGAAGAGGAAGCGCTTAGCCCTGTAGTAATTAGATCTTGCCCCTGCTTGCACAACTGTCATCCATTCATACAATTCATTAATCGCTTTATACCAAATTTACTCGTAAAAATCCCAGTCAGATTACGCTCCTCTATTCCATTAGCAACTTCACTTTACATGAGAGGAAGCTCAGTGCACAAAAATAAACGTCAAGACCAACCTGTGGCACATAAGAGAAGCAATCTCTAAACTGTTCCTTCTTCAGCTGACGCCCGTTCACATACACTTCTCCCAAGAAGTTGTCCTTATGTCCCAGTCTTCCTGATATTGCATCCAGAAGTGTTGTTTTCCCAGATCCTTTCAAACAAAATAAATGGATCATGTGGTGAGGTGAATTTTATGAATTCAAGGTTTGGTTTTCCTCAACAGAATTAAAGTAATAAGTCCTGAAAATGCAGTTAGTTAAGGGGAAGTAAATAGGAAACCTAGAACATGTATAAACCAACATTTAATTCATATGAATTCACACTTCATAGTGAAACATTCGGGTTTGGAAGTAACCTTATCTTTTATTGAAGTTGTAATTGTTAGTTAGATGGCAGAAGATTGAACTCTGAAATCCAGGCACCACATTTTTACAGAGCAGGGTTAAAACCACCTGCAGTTTCATTATTTAAAACACAGACCTCGGTCACGTTCACACCACTGTGGAAGTCGCTGGTATTAGCTACGATCTGATTTCTTTCAAATTACTGGAACAACTTACCAGAATTTCCTAAAATCCCCATAATCTGGCCACTCTCTATGTGAAATGAAACATCCTTAAGTATTTGCCGGGTCCACTTTTTATGATATAAAGAAACGTTCCACCACGGGCCAACACGTTCTCTTGGAAAAGAAACATCGAAGAGGGTTAAAGAGAGAAGATTTAAAAATTTTGGGTAAAGCAAGTGAATGGTTTATAGCTGCTCGCACGTGGGATGGAAACCTGCAAGGATTTTAAAGTGGGGAGGGGGGGGGGAAGTTCCCTCATCCCCCTCATGCTTTAACTTTTTAACTTCAGTGTTACCTGGAAGGTAAAACGAGGTCTGAATAGATTTTTCAGAACAACTGCTAGGAGGCTTTCAGACAGCAGCTGAGGGGAAACTTGAACTAAGGCTGTATCTGTTGATGATGCTTGCCAGCCATTAATCCACCTGACCCTCACCTTAGGGCCTCACATTATCCTTCTGGAAGCAGTAAGAGAGGCAGTGGGAAAGGGCACAATCCTTAGAAACCTCCTCTAAAGCATCTCCTTCAGAGACATCTCCGGGTGACCCCTGCGGAGAACCATCTGGCTCTGCCTCCCTCAAGGCCTGTACTCCACGCTGAGGTGGGCAGCCCAGCACCATGTGCCCCTCCTTCGCTGGGCCGCCGCCAAACTCACAGCCCACCGGTCCAAGCCCCTCTCCCCTCAGTGCTGAGGGTCGGAGCAGCTCCCTGGGGGCAGTGGCTCACCACGCCGCCCTCCTGGCCCTACCTGACGGTGTAGGAGACTCCCCGCACACTGATGCTGTCGGAGGCCTGTGCTGCAGCCTTAGCCTCGCCTGTCCGCCTGCCGCTCCTCTCCAGGGCGGGAGGCCCTCTGCCCGACATCCTCCCTTGGTGCCAGGGCCCCGCAGGCTCCCTCCCTCACGCCGCTGGCCAAGGGCCCGGCGCTGCCACCATGCCTCCCCCGAGGCTCCGTCCCTGGGTCAGAGCGGGTCGCTGCCCCAGCGCTCGCCACCGGAGGAAGCGCCTGAAAGGAAACAGGGGAGCTCTTTTTCCTGAGAACAACTGACAGGTGATTAGCTGAAGCTGCTATCTGATGTACCTTTAGCCCGAGCTGTTACTGTCCCAGCGGAGGGGAACATTTCCCTGTCCCCAGGGTCACGGCAGCTGCAGAGACACAGCGCGTCAGGAGAAATGGTGCTACGGTGAAGGCACCTGGAAAGGGCTGAGCTCAAAATCAAGAGGAGAAAGGTCTTCACGGCTTTCAAAGAGACGACAGTCAAACCACTGCAGGGAGCAAGACATTCCAAGGCCAACATGAAGGAAGCCACGGAAAGTGTCTCTCTGGATGGTGCTGGCTGGAGCCAGGTAGCATGTGAGGGCTTGCCGGTGAGTGAGACGAGCGGGGAGGGACGCGATGGGCTCAGTCATCCCGCAGCTGCAGTGCTTGCCCAGGAGCTGGGAGAGGCGGTGGCCAGCCTGCCGACTGGGCTTTGGCAGGCAGCGAGCCCTTACCTCCTCCGGCTCTGAAACAGAGAGCAGAAAGCGTCCTCGCCCCCAACAAGAGTACACAGGGAGGAGGCCGGTGTCAGGCAAGCCACGCTCAGATGCCACGGGGCTGGGGGAGGGGATCTTCAAATACAGGGATGGAGCAGAAAGTCCCTGGACTGGCTTTCCCAGAACATGCCTTCAGGCTGTGAAGCTGATTCCCCACATTTGCTGAGGACCGCTTGTTTTTTTAAAAATTAAGTTCAGCGTAGGCAAGGGCACGGAGTGCTTTGGCAGTGGGGAGAGCTTGGAGGGTTTCAACATGGCTTTTCAGGCTGCGTGGTGTCCTGCTGCTTTGCACTGTGTGTCTAGACTGAAACAATTAATTAGCCTGGTTGGCTGTGAGGGGTAGGAGGTGCACACAGAGACTGCGGTCACCATCTGCCAAAGATACCACAGGCGTGGACAGGGTCTGCTACACAGGGAACAGGTACGTTTGCCTTGGCGGGGAAAAGTCTGGCTCATAGGAAAGGCACAAGGCTGGGGGATAGATATGGCTGTCGGGAGTAAAAACTCCAGGCACTCACACAGAATGAAACCCACAGCCAGAAACCTACCTCAGCAAAGGCTTCCTAATTGCAGCTACATGAAAAAGGCTACGTAGAGACTCTGGTATTTCAACTTGCACCTCAGAACACCAAGTTCCAGTTGACAAACTGTGAATTTAAAAGACAGGAGCGGAGCAAAAGAGACTGTACTGGTGGTTGCACACCGATTTGTTCATAAAGCCTCCAAGTTAACAAGTCCCCGTGGAATTCAGTAAGGAACAAACATGATTCTATGAAACTTAATATTTAGCTGCCGTAACTTAGGAATTTCAATATGCAGCATTTTGATCCAGTAGACTAACACTGCAGAAGCAGTACACTTTTTCCTCAAAAACAGAGTCCAGTCTCTTTATGGCGGCATGCAACTTATTTCTGTTTTCAAAGTGATCCCATTTAAATAGAAAGCGAATAGAAGAGCACAGCACAGCATGTTCAGCCCTCACACACGCCGCTAGAACAAAGTACACTTCGCACGGGTTAACTGATGGCTCTTTTCCACCCTTCAGGCTGTCGCAATCCAGTAACATGTCAACAATACTGTTATATCCCGTAAAATACAGTCCCCTTTCTGCTTTGCCTTTTTTGAACTCAAATTTTAACTGCCCTTTAGGTATTGTGATTAACTTATGTAATTAATAACTTTTTCAGACCAAGGCCCAGGACAGTATTTTTTGCTCTGAAGACGATAACAGTCTGTATTTCACATACAGTGGGAAATCAAACATTCTCGAGGTCAAAGAACTCAACTACCAGGTAAAAGTTGCACTTTACATACTTCGCCTCAGCAGAGAGCATATTCAGCAATACCTCTTTCTATATGCAAGCCATTTTAAAAGCGAACAAAGTTGAAGTTCATGACACTAGTTCACACGACCACGGCACAGCCAAACACACAGAGGTTTTGTAAGGAGAATCATGCTCCTGGCTGCAATATTGACACCAGGCTAAGCTCTCCATTGTAAACACATCCAGTAAAGCCAGGGGATAGACAGGAAAAGAGGTTTGGATTTAGGCTCTGGTTTTTCTCAGTCTCGAGACAAATTATTCATCTGAGGGCTGGTGCAGAGGGACTTTCCGTTCAGCTTGGGATGTCAAAAATGAGCATGTGGAAGGAGACAAGGGAGAGGATAAGAAACATATGGAGGATTTAAGGGAACCAGTGAATTTTTTCACCTCCCTTTGTGCCACCATGGCACAGGAAGTAGACTTCACAATTTTCAGTTTTGAGTAATTTCAAATTGTATACGAAAAGTAAATGAAATTAAAAAAAAATTACAATAGCAACAAATTACCAAAGTGACAGAGGATGGAGTTTAACAGGAGTTAACCTTTAGTGTTTAACAGGAGTAAGAAACAAAGCATGAAAACCATACTTAGCTGTAGAAGAACTTGCTTCCGTGCATTTCTGAAGATTAACAATATTACTTTAACATATTCCCTGCTTGTAACATCACAGCTTTGAAAATATTTATTGCTAAATAGTTTATTACTTGAATTGAAGGGACTCGTTTCTTCCTTTGTTAGGTTAACATGGCATCCCAGATCCCCTGGTATGAAAACCTCGCCCAGATGAAAATGCCATGGACCTGGAAATCGGATCCCCGTTCTCATGTGTCAGTCATCCAGAATCTGAATTTAAAAGTTCAGAGTGGTCAGATGCTAGCTATTATAGGAAGCACTGGTAAGAGCAAGCAAATGTTGTGACTTGACCAACTCTCAGATGAAACGTACGCAGCCAAAAGCAATACTCCTCAGTATTTTGAATGGCAAAACCTAGCTGAGAAACAGCTATTGGAAATGTGTCACTTAAATTCGTTCTTTAAAACCTATGAGGAAACAAAGAACCAATTTTGCTATGACCTGTGTATTTGCTATTTGTTTCCCGAGGTGCAGTGGGGTATCATTATGACTGTGGCCTGCAGTCCCAGCTCTGCTGGCCATGGATCAGCCCCATGACTGATTCCAAACTGGCCAGTCGCAGACCTTACTCCGTAACACAGCAGAGAAATAAGGCCAGACCCTGTAAAAAAGATCATTGGCAACTTGCTTAGCCACAAGCAGGAATTCCTTTCAGATTGAAACAGTTCTAACAGGATAAAATACCGCATTTGGACTAATTAACAGAAATTTATGGAGAAAAGACAGAAAAGAACAGGCCCCTGTTCTGTTTGGTTTTAAAATGTGTCTCTGCTCTTTTTTTTTTTTTTCTCTTTTTTTCTTTCATTTCTTGGTGGGATTGTTTTAATCTTCTCCAGGGCGAGGTTGACTAAGGGAAAGATAGCCTTTACCTCATGTGGTTAGTTGAGTCTAAGCAGGTCTAGGGGGATAAGGAGGAGACATGTGACCTGTTAAACTGAAGTAAAAAGTACCCAGACTTTGGAGGTAAAAAGCCCCGAGCTGTGTCTCTGCTAGACTCTTAGATCATCAGGTTAGCTGAGTGGTTCAGTGAAGACGCTCTGTCTCAAGGGAAAGCAAGCCATATTTGCCAAAGAAGTTTTAACTTCATTTCTACAAAAGAGATTCCTCTTCCCCATTGCCACAGGAATTTTTTTCTTAGCACTATCCTTAATGTAATTGAAGTTGTACCTTAGAGATTCCCGATAATAAAAAGAAAAGCTTGTCATGAAATAACGTACTGAGTTATAGATACAGCACCTTTGTAAGGTAACATACGCTGAGCACAAACCCCTTTCAGCAAACTAGTCAAACTATTTTTAAAAGCTGTTTATCATCTGTTTCATCAAATGCCTTAGTAAAATGGATTACGTTGGTGATGGGTTTCACACTGTCAATGGCAATCAATATGTCAGTCTTAAACAGAGCAACACGTGGTTTACAGATGGATGGGTTTCTTTCTTAAAACGTATATATTAAGAAACAAGTGTGAAGTTAATCTTTCATCAGGGAGACTAGAAATAAATGGCATCTAATCATAATAAGAAAGCTCTGTGTGTTTACATACAGCATCATACAGCAAAAGGGAAAAATTCCTTTGCTATTTAATTCCAAATCAGGTTTTGTTTTATTGTTTTATTTTTCATACCTCTGAGTATGAGCCAGCTTTTCATAATTATTTAAAAGACTTTTTGTCTTATGTAAGACATAATAATGTTTATTTCAATTGTGATTAAGATTCTTGTTACCTATATAATCATTCGGCACCTCGGTCATTTAGCTGTTCCAGCTGCCGCTTCTGAATTCCCAAACAAAGCAAGCTCTTGCCGAGTATGTAGGTGCTAGCCCTGCAGCCAGCGCAGGATACCACCTTGCACCTGTGTTTCAAAAGGAACGAGAGAACTAAGAGATCATGTTTCTTGAGTTCATGGAGCTATCCCCAACATCCAACTACCCAGTTCTGCTGAGAAATGAGAAATACTCCCTTCCAGAGGAGAGAGGCCACCCGAACCTGAGCTTGTCGGTATGTTCTTTCGAGGCCATTCTGTCTCTGTGGCTTTGGAAAAGCTCCAGGAAGGGTTGGGGAAAAGACATTAAGAAACGGAAACTTCTATCCTCTGTCTGTGACAATCACTTTTCAAAAGGATCCCTTGGAAATTAATTTAATTTTCAACTTTGATTTTTCTAGCTGGTGGAAAGACATCCTTGCTTGACGTGATAACCTGCCGGGATCATGGAGGCAAAATCAAGTCCGGTCAGATCACGATCAATAACAAACCCTGCACTCCCCAGCTTGTTAAGAAATGCATAGCACACGTGCGGCAGGATGACCGACTGCTCCCCCACCTGACTGTCAGAGAAACGCTGTTGTTCGTTGCCAAACTGCGCCTTCCAAAGTTTTTTTCAGACTCACAGAGGAAAAAAAGGGTAATTAAGCTGCTGGAAAAAAATAAAGTTGTCAAAAATGTCTCTGACAGAAATTATCCATGAGATCCTGTGTGTTTGGAGAACAGCTAATCTGGCTTTTTTTTTTATGTAGCTTATGAATTATAAACTTTTTCATCTTTCAAGATAGAAACCAGCAATTGTTCCAAAGCTCATAAAAAAATTACAATCTAGAGAAAGCATTAGAGAGGCTGAAAGAAGAACTGAATTGCCAATCGCTAAGCTTTTGTTAATGTTATCTCTAAAATCAAGATTTGTTTTCAAGTGTCTCTTGATCAGATAGCACTGAAGTATCCAGATGAATTTTAGCACATTAATTGTATTTTCAGCTTTACCTACGCGCGGATGTGCCAGTAAGCTCTCACTTTATCTCTGTTACTTTTCACTTCCCCCCAGGTAGAAGACGTTATAGCAGAACTACGCTTGCGTCAGTGTGCAAACACCAGGGTGGGGAACGAGTACCTCCGCGGTGTTTCGGGAGGTGAGAGGCGGAGGGTGAGCATCGGTGTGCAGCTGCTCTGGAACCCAGGTGAGCGAAACCTTGACGCCTTCCTCGTGCCCACCACAGAGCACTGGGGGAAACGGGGCAGTAAAAGAAGACAGGAGCTTTCAGGCAAGAGTCATAGACAGCTGCCCGTGGGGCAGCTCGAGGAGTTCATACTCGGGACACTGAAGGGGTGTTGCACCACCCTCGGCCCGAGGTTACCTCTCTGTAGCAAAGTTCAACACAGTGACTGGGTGCCGGTCCATTTGCTTAAGTTGAAGTCAGTGTTGATCACAGATAATACTGTAATTATTGCAGTAATAATTGTGTAAACGGAATGGTTCAGGAGGCAGCTTTTCGCCTCGCTCACCTTTGCTGATGGAGCCGCAGTGACAGAGATCCTCAGGACTCTGCACCCACTGGTATCTGAAACTGCCACTATGCAAAGTGCTGACAGTCACCCTCACAGCAGCGCTCTGGCTTGTACGAATCAGTACGAGCTTTGGTTTTCATCTGACCACATGCCACAGATTACTTTGGAAGGCTGCTGGCCTATTCTAACACCAAGATTGTTTACTCCTCTCCAACCCAGCCCATTTACATGTGTAATGTTAACGGGGAAGGTCATTTTCTTGGCTGCAGAGTCAGTCGTCGTGGTTTTGTGCAACTCGCTGACGTGGCTGGCTCATGCTGTGGGTCAACTAGAAATTTCCATTTTCAGTAGAAGCAAAACATGAGGCTAAATCCACAGTTGATTTTGCAGGAGTGAATCAGCTATCTGCTCTTACATATACCAACAGCAGTAAAAAAACTTGGCTGAGCCTCTTGCTGAGCGAGATTTCTCATCAGCTCTTTCATTAGAAAACGGATCTGAAATTTTTTTGCTTGTATAAGGTTATATTTTTGTAATTATGGGGCAAGCTGAAGGTTTTTTTTGTAAAAAGTGATGCTCAGGAATAGATGTGCTGGTAGTGAAGTAAAAAAATAATGAGTTCTAGAAAAATAAGTAAAGCTGCCTTTACATTTCACACGTGCATCATACCCCTCAGCACAGAAACCATGCCTGTGTACAGACATCTCCGTATACTGACTGAGGCCATTAAGTTCTGTAACAACACAAACACTGCAAAGTAACAAAACACTTGCAAGTTTGCAACAACCTATTGCAGAACAAACAAACAAAAATAGCCAAACGTATGCACCTCTCCACAGATATGTGCCACTAGGTGCAAAACAGAGCGTAGGTTGGGAGGAGGAGCTGTCCACATTAATACTGTGTGAGTATTTACATGAGTAACACAAGAGGTTTAAATATCGACCATGTAGGTTAAAATATTCCGGTAGGCAGGATACAACACTCATACATATTGATTAATATTACTGTACGTATTAACTAATATTCAGGCACCTGATATTTGTGCAGGCGATGTGCAAACACTGCAGAGAGGAATGTAAATTTAATCAGGAACCTAAATCTGCATCCCAGTTAAAATAATAATAATTTTAAAATTGTTTCCAGTGGGAGCAAGCTGAGATTTAAAATAATTACTCTTGGTCACCATGCTCGGTAAGATAGGGGAAGAAATTGTCACTGCTGTATATTATGTGATGCTGGCAATGTACTTCGGACTTTAAAAAAGAGGAATGTGTCAGTGAGCTTTCATGCACCATTTCACTTAGAAAATATTTTCTAAATCAAACATGCTGCTTTCCACAGCTAAACTTATTGTCTTTGGCAGGAATACTCATACTTGATGAACCCACATCTGGACTGGACAGTTTTACTGCACATAACCTTGTGATAACATTATCCAGACTGGCCAGAGGAAACAGATTAGTTCTTCTTTCACTTCATCAGCCTCGGTCAGATATCTTCCAACTGTTTGACTTAGTTCTTCTGATGACTTCTGGAGTCACTGTCTATTCTGGAACAGCTAGAGACATGGTCCAGTATTTCACAGAACTCGGCTACCCTTGCCCAAAGTACAGCAATCCTGCAGATTTCTATGGTTAGTATTAAGCACTGCCATAAAAAACAGGTTACTGGGAATCATTCGCTTTCAGAAGTGTATCAGCTAACATTGGTTTTTATTGACCATAACTGTCTTAGAAATGCCTTATAACTGACTCAAATCAATACTGCAGCAAATTCAGTTTTTAATAAGATCCTTATTTGTCACTATGGACAAAATCAATTTTAAATAATCCTCCTCCTAACCCTGGCAGGTGCAGCGACTCTACCACACTTATTCCTGTGTTTTAGGTGGTTAAAACTCTTACCCTCACTGAGAAAGATATGAACTGATCACTTGCTTTCTGTAGCCAGTTCTCTGACTTCCACATCAAGAAATGTGGGGAGCTAGTTTCCCAGGGTGAGGAATAATACACACCTGGAACAGTAAAAGGGGAAGAGGAGTGCTGTCCAACAGAGCATATTGGACAGGAGAAAAACTAAACCCAGATCAGCAATCCTTTTATTCCTCTTCACAAAGAAATTTAACTGCATGGCTCCAAATCCATTGCTTTTCTGTGCAACATGCAAAGGGCCTGCTAATCTAATGGCAGCAGTCTCTTAAGCACAGAGGTTGGCTTAGTTTCAGCCCTTGGGTCTTTGCCCTCGAGTTGGCAAGGAAACCTTGTACGGCCACCAACTGCAATGCTCTGGAGTAACCTCTCCGCCTGCGCCGATGGGGCGGGCAGTGTCAGCGTCTATCAGCTGTGCAGAGATAAACAGAAGCTGACCTTAGCATCAGGCCCTGCAAGAAGACCTTTGTCACCACTGCGGTTCAGAGCAGGCCTCCACCAAGCACAGCCTTGAGCGGTACACACAGAGCTAGAACCCCTAGGAAGAGAGGAGAAATGCAGGCAGCAGGAAGGGGGAAAGGGGACAGGATGGTAGAGGATGCCAGAGCAAGAAGGAGCACCTGACGGAAAGGCACAAATGCTGGGTGTGCGTCGGACAGAGAAACAGGAGACGGTGGCAGAAGGGAAGAGGTAGGGCAGATTGCAGCTCACTCCTGATGCACTCCCGGCTGAAGAGTGGCTGAACAGGGATGATCAGCCCAATGTAAGGAGCGACAGCATAGAGTGTAGCCACACATTTAGAAGGTCAGCACTGGAAAACACCGCTATAAATTCAGATTAAAAAAATAATAATAATTTGGTAAATAAAAAGCTAATGCTAAGTCACCTATTGTTGCTGCCACTATTACTGTCCTTGGATAGTAACATTCTTAGACTTTCCCGGTATCAGGCAGTTTATGGCACCTCCATAAGCTACAAAAGACAAAACTATAAATTTGCAGATAGAGAAAAACCATGTGATTTAGGTCAAAGTCACATAACAGATCAGAAATGCCCACATGCCAGGAAGGAAATCCAAACTGTATTCTCTGCATCCCTCTCAAGCCACTGTTAAAATTAGAAAAATGTGAAACTGTCGTTTACCGTATTACAATAAGCAATTATGTAATCTCTCAGTGATTCACTGAATGGCTACATAGGAAAAATCTCCCAGACAAAATACACATTATCAATCTGTTCCTCTCTAACTAGCTGAAATAACTGATAAAGTTTTAACAGTTGTAGCCTAATGCATGCACACAGGTCATACTGTCTGTTCACAATGAAATCTCTGATTCAGAATGCATCATAAAGTTGCCGCACCTGTAGCATATGGACTCGTGTCAAAAAATGTCTTGCAGTCGATTTGACCAGTATCGATAAACAGACCGCAGAAAAGGAGATGGAAAGCCGGAAAAGAGCAAATACTCTTGCAAACTTGTTCCTAGAAAAAGTCAAAGATTTTGATGATTTCTTATGGAAAGTTACTGAAGGGGACAACGCTGCAACCACGTGCAGCAAGCAAAGGTAAAGCAAAGAGTGTCATACAGCAGATGCGGAATAACAGCTACAGCCTGGGCTAATCTCAGTTTGTTTTCCTCCTTTCTTTTGGGCAGATCCCATTTAAATTCAGAAACTGCTATCAACATGCCTCACCATTCAAGCGATCAGTTACCGGGAGTCTTAAAGCAGTTCACTATATTATTAAGGTAACCTTATCTCTAGCATAAGCAGTTCTGTATCCCACCCTCTTGTATTCTGAAGCGTCAGAAGCACAAAATGGGAACTGAGCGCAGAGCTCTGCACTAGGCCTGCCCCCTGCAAGCGCAGAGCTCGCACTAGCAAGCCCAGGCAGCCGTGTGGTTGCCATTCTGACACCTCTGCCTCAGACCCGAAGCCAGGAAGCTTTGATGATAAATAGCCAGCAGAGATGGGTGTTGTGACTGGGTTTCATGCACGTGTACTCAAAGGAAACATGATTAACTGGTTTAATACATGCAGAATGTCTCTACCGGCATCAGCTGTTAGCGTACGCCACAGGTCTTTAACAGAGACTTCTCTAACTGGAGTAATGGCTTCTGCATCTCTGAAATCAAACCGTCCCCTCACCTCCCTTCCAGTTTTCAGCATTTCAGGCCTGAAATACTAGGTGCCTACAGACACTCAATAGCTTAGATTAGGTAAAATCCTTCACAGATCCAAACAGCCCAACTTCATCCCACTCAAAGGCAGCAAGTTCCCCAAACTGATGTTGGCAGAGCGTTTGGGCAATATATCGGAAAATAACTGGCATGAGTAAGTACAATGCCTTACGGTCCATGTTGCTGTTTTCCCAGTCGTCAAGTCTCCAACGACTTCAGAGATCTTTCAACGTTATTAATCCATGGATTTGAGGCCCTTCTCATGTCGTTATTAATCGGATTTTTGTACTACGGCCATGAGAAAACCAGACTCTCTATTCGTGACACAACAGCACTGTTGTACATGATCGGTGCACTAGTCCCATTCACAGTGATTTTGGATGTTATTGCCAAATGTAAGTGTCAGTTTTCTTGTAAATGCTATAAGCAATCAAAATCAGAACATTCCTAAAACATTATACTTATTAATGCAACTCCAGGATGAAACCAACCGGTTTGTTTCTACCCTGCAGGTCATTCAGAAAGAGCTATGCTTTATCATGACTTGGAAGATGGAATGTACTCTGTTAGCCCATATTTCTTTGCTAAGGTAATTGGTTTTCTCGCCAGGAAACACATACAGCTGGCTTTAACATTAAAAAACACAAACAAACCAAAGCCGTGTTGTACGAAGGATCACATTCACCTCAGACTTTGTTCTTTTGTGTCTGCCAGCTAAGGCTGTCGTTCTCGCTTCCTTGGCATTATGGATTAAACCTTACATTACTTGAGATCCGTTGCCATAAGTCAAGGCTGAGATCCCACCCCAGAAAAGCCAGAGAGTAGCCTTTCACTGGCTTCTTTGGCCAAAATTTGAGAATTCTCAAACTTAAATTTGGGAGTTGAGACATTTTTACATACCTGCATGTTTTATTAGCTGAAGCATCTTTGAAAGTTTGATTACATGTCTTGATCTGAAAAAAAAAAAAACCCAACAAAAAACCCAAACCTCAGAAAATTCATTAAATAAATCAAAATATTCATTAATGTTAAAGCAAAGGTCAACCAGAAGTGACAGAATGCTGACTCTGACATTTCCAGTAGTTGGCCTGTACTGGTCAGAGACAAGCAATTGTATTAAGTGCATAAAGAGCCAGAGTTGCTGGAAATAGAACTTTTTAAAAATTACATTCCCTTTTTCACAAGGGTTTAGAATAATCCCTTCTGCACGAGGTTGCCACTGTGAGATGAGTTCTGCCTGCCATGCCATCTGTAATTTAGGTTTCCATTTCTGCACAAGATTTTAAATGCTTATTACTGGTTGCCAGAGAAAAATATTCTTTGCATTGTGTCACTGAGATTGCACATTATTCATAGAGAAAACGATGTAATTTGTTACAACCTTAGTATTAGAGGATAGTAGCAACGCTCTTTGGAAATCATCATCATCGTACTCTATACGTATCTTTCAGTATTTGAGAAAATCCGAAGCCCGTTTTTGTTTTGCAGTGGGTTAATTAGATACTAACTGGGTTGCCTTTGGGACAAAGTGGGGAAGTGACCAACAGCCAATTTTGTCTCAAATTCAATCTCACATTAGGTTCAACCAAAACTGGACAAAACAGAGTTGTGATGAGTCAGCAGCAGCATTACTGTTACCATCGCGCCAGTTCTCAGGGAAAGCGTCTCCGATTCTTAGAAGCTGCCAAAACTGTAACAAAACATCTAATCTGTAACACGAATCCTGTCGATTTAACAGTTCGTTATAGGATTTGTCACAACTGGAGGAAAAAGTAGTGAGGATTTCAATTTCTGTTTTGTATTGTCTTTGCTTGTCACTGACAACACCCAACAGGGAGGGACTGCGTGCTAAGGGAGTATTTCCTGTAGTTTTTATAAACATTAAGTACATAAGTACATTAATCGCAGAAGGGTGGGGGTTGGAAGGGACCTTTGGAGATCATCTAGTTCAACCCCCTGTCAGAGCAGGCCTGGACAGGAGGTTGGACAGGAACATATCCAGGCGGGTTTGGAGGCTCCACAATCTCTCTGGGCAGCCCATTCCAGTGAAAAGAAGATTCTCCTCACGTTGAGACAGAACTTCCTGCATTCCAGTTTGTGCCCACTGCCCCTGTCTTGTTGCGGGGCACCACTGAAGAGTCTGGCCAAGGTGCATCTCAGGTGGTTTTGTAATAATCATTCTACTCATTCTCTCTTTTCTCCTTCCCTTCCTGGACAGATTTTGGGGGAGCTCCCAGAGCACTGTGCTTTTGTTATAATTTATGGGGTTCCCATCTACTGGCTGGCAAATCTCGTTCCCGAACCAGGACACTTCCTGCTG
>NW_010265258.1:48443-49336 GCF_000690775.1 Eurypyga helias
CGGTTTGGCTGGCTGTATATAGTGCCCGCGCGATGGCGCTTTGGGTGGCAGCACTGCTGCCAACGTTACAGCTCTCTGCCTTCTTTGGCAACGTCCTTTTCACATCTTTCTACCTCAGCGGTGGTTTTGTGATAAGCCTGGAAAGCCTCTGGACAGGTAAGACAAAGCTCCCGTCACCCCTCTGAACTGGAACATTGATGGTTTTCATCAGTGGCTGGTTGTTGCAAGGCTGAGCAAGACCCGTGCAGGAAAACTCAGCTTTATTCCTACGTTTGCTATTATCTTCTTGGGTGGCAACAGTGGAGGTGGAGCGTTCATTTCACATCATTTGAAAATGAGGCAACAATAAGTTTGGTCAATAAAGCTCTAGTGAAATACTGGATTGTTACACGGTCACTAAATTTCTCCAGAAAAGGGATTACGTGCTGTGGATGAAGACTGAGATCCAGTGAGACTTAGCTGACAGTGGGAATTTGATGGCTATGGATATTAGCTCTCTCCTAATTTTCCATCTCTACATAGTAATATAAAGTACCTCGCAATTTTGCCCAATAATAAACTGCTGTATTTGTACAGCCTCTGGTTGTCAAGATGTTAGACAAACCTGCTGTATTTGGCAGCAACACAGCAGTTTTGGGGATCTCAAGCAGGTTTTCTGTATGTACATAAATTTATTTCTTTCTGCCTTTTTTTTTTTCCCCAGTTCCATTTTGGGTTTCTAAAATCTCTTTTCTCAGATGGAATTTTCAAAGCATGATGCAAATTCAGTTCACTGACCTCACGTATGAAATGACTGTTGGAAATACTACTTTTCAAATACCAGGAGAACTTGTAAGTCGCTAACAGAAATCGATACGAACATCTGATAGCTGACTGGAACGCTAGGGATATGC
>NW_010265258.1:49414-49620 GCF_000690775.1 Eurypyga helias
CAGGGGGGGGCGGGCAGTTCACGAATCAACCGCCTCACAGCTCCGGTGTGAAACCTGCCAGCCTTTTCCTCATTTCGTGCTGTCTGTGATTTCAGGTCCCTCAGGCCATGGACCTGGACTCCCACCCTCTCTACGTCAGCTACCTTGTGCTCGCCGGCATCGTTGGCAGCTTCCTGCTCTTGTACTACCTGTCGCTGAGGGTCATC
>NW_010265259.1:0-232 GCF_000690775.1 Eurypyga helias
GCCTCTTGTGCCGACGAGGGGTTGTCTCATTAGGAGCGCTTCTCTGTAATTAAGCCAACAGTGGTTAAGTATATTTTTTCCCTTTTTTTCCCCCGCAGCCCTGTTAATTACCTTCTGTTCAGCGCCTTTTCTATCTGTCTAATAAGGAGCTCCAGAGGCGCTGCGTTGGGGACGTGTTGCCATAGGGATGCTGTGAGGCAGGAGCGGGGATCGCGGCAGATTTGCCAGAGTT
>NW_010265259.1:264-13907 GCF_000690775.1 Eurypyga helias
CCCACCGTGCCACCAGCCGGTCTCAGCCACAGGGTGAGCTGAGGGGGTCGGTGGGCTACCCTGCCATGGGGCAGGGGTGGCACGGGGCTGTCCGTCCCCGAGCTGGCCGTGCACGTGCATCCGGCAGTGCCAAGCACCGGGATGAGCTAACAACGCCGGTCCTTCGAAACCGCTCAGTAATTAATCTGTACTGTACATTTCCCCTGGAAACAAGCTAATCGGGAGGCATGAGCGATTCCAACAACATACATATATAATTGAGATAATAGTTCTGCATAAATAACATCTGTGAGCAGCAGCTGTTCCCACCTGTGCCGAGAGGGAAGAGGAAGGTGAGCTTGGCTTCACATGGCTGCCGGAATGCCCGTGCCTGTGCCACTGACCTGGATGGCCAGGGTTGGGGATGGCCATGGCTTGGGAAGGCCACAGAAATGGCCATTTTTGGCACTTGTGAGTTCTCTCTGAAACATTACTGAGCTACCGCTGTAATGCTACACAGCCATTAATCCCTCAGTATTTCCCAAATCCCGCTTCGGGGCTGGAGCTGATGCACGGCCCTGGCTTTGCTCTTTCCCAGCTTCCACCTGCTGATCCGAGGGGCCAAGCACCAATGCCGGGACACTCGCTCTGCCTGGTGAGCGTGGCCATCCCCGTGGCGTTCAGCCACGTCTTGCTAGGGCACAACGCCTCGTTTCCCGGGCAGCCCGGTCCCCGCGGTGGGGCAGGCTCGTGCAGGAGGTGGCTTTCTCTTGCCTGCGGTCACGGAGCCATACAGTCCATCCCTGGCTTCCTCCTGGCTCCCTTGGTGGTGGCCTCTGCCTGACAGCCTCCTGCTTTGGAGAAGGGAAAGCCTTAATATTGGGAATATTGAGTGTTTGCTGCGCCGCCAACACTGAGACTCTGCTCACGTTAAAAATGCCTCATGATTATGCCGCCCTTTAAATTTAAACTATTTCTAATGGCATTCATGCCAACTTTCGCAAAAGCCAATACATCCTCCCACCAGCCCACAAACCGCTGCGAGAATAAGAACTTTGCTAAAATGCTACGTTTCCGTTAATCGAAATCCATATGGCTGGAAATACAGTATTGTTTCTTAATAAGGCTGAAGCATCCATTTCACGCAGGTATTTAACAGATGGTGGAGCACAGCAAACTCGTGTCGTTCAGAAGTTCATACATTATACATTTTTTGAGGGGAGATTTCGGTTTAGTCTTCCCAAGTGGGAAAATTCCATTACACGAAGCAAAATGGAAGCTGGTATTTAATGAGAGGTGCTGGAGATGCGTTTCTCTGGGATTAAACTATCTGGAGTTTTAGTGGGATCACGGCAGGGAAAAGACTATTCCTAGGGGCTGGTCGGGGTGGATCTGTAGGAGCCTGAAGCTGGGCAGGTGGAAAAGGCCTGGGCCCTAAACCCAGCAGCCGGTCAGATTGGCATCTTTGGTGTCTCCCAGCAGCTATCGCTCGAGTCGTTTCAGTAACGGCTGCCTGAGCTTTACAGAAAACGTAAAGGCTATTTTTCAGCTGGGAGAGGAAAGGGAAATGTGGCACATGTCGCTGTGAGAGTGGCTCTGCAGACGTATGACTGGACCGACTAGACAATCCATCAGCGCAGACTGAGTTTGGACACAGGAATATCATTTTAAAGAACAGATTTGCACGATTCAAACTGCTGAATGTCTCCATGCCAGGGCTGTGTATTTCCCATGGTGAGCAGCTTCTGTTGCTGGAGACCGGTGATGTTTGGGGTTATTTCTTCCCATCTGTTCCTTGGGTTGTGCTGGGGTGGCAGAAGGGGTCAGAGATGGAAATGGGGGTCCCAGGAGGCAGAGACCAGCCACCGCTCCGTCCTTGGTGGTGGGACAACGGCACCTTGGGGCAGATGCTTCCAGAGGTTTTGCTGAAGTGGCTGGTGGGGGCCATCGGCGTTGTGCCTCATGGCAATGGAGGATGTGTTCTCTGCCCGATTTCTCCCCAAATGACTTAAAAATAGGGGATGCCATTTAGAGAGGAAGGTGGAGGCTGAAGACCAGGACCCTCTGACATTTGCACCTGCCCCAGAAAGGCTGTTGCTCTACCCCAGGGATGGAGGGGGAAGTGGCTGCTGGATGCAGTGGCAGCATTTGGTCCCCTTCCCTGCCTGGCCAAGCCCTTGGGGTGCAGTGTGCTCTGTCTTGCAGATGAGTAAACCCTGAGAAAACAGGCTAGAATGCTCAAACTCTCACGCTGGTGCACAGGGGCTCCCGTTGCCCGTGGGAGGTCTGCATCCTCTGCAGGAGGATGGGGCACGGGAAACGAGCCACAAGCAGAGGGGTTTAATTTTCATTTTCATAAAGAAAGGAAGGAAACTCAAGCAAGTAAGGGAAGGAACGGGATGTTCAGGTACAGCCTACTGAAACTCCTCCGTCCTGGCGGTGTGAGGTTTTTGGGATGACGCTGCCTCTTCCAGATGTTTGCAGCCCATTTAAGATCATTGTAGTCTTAATGGCTGAGCTATAAAAACCGAGAGCAAATTAGCATTTATAAATGTGATATTTCATGTGTATTTGCAAATGCAATTTATGTCACATGAAAAGCCCATTTGCAAACTCCGAGTCATGAATTGCTCTAATCAGGAATTACATGTAATTCACATAATTTTGCAAATTAATGATCCCAGCTCTACCTCACCATGGCAATGCCAAGGCGTAGGGTGGATGTGCAGACCGAGGCTCTCACTTCTGCACTCAGCAGGATGGTCATTGGCCATAGCATCCACAGTTTCTGGGAGCTGCCAAGGAAGCACGCTGGCGGGGAAGGGAAGAATTTTCACTGTAAACCAGGAGCAGACGGGCTGAAGAATAGCACAGATTTTTAAAAGGTCAAGTTTCCATGTACGGTAGCAGGGGAAAATGCTCTGGGGGTGAAGTGTAAATAGATGGGGCTGTGTGGCAAGGAGAACAGCATAATCGGCACGTGGTTTCTGCAGACACTGAGCACTCCTTTAATTATGATCTCCCTGCATTTTTCCCAGCTGGAAGAGAGCAAAGCAAAGTGTGCGGAGGCCCAGAGGTCCCAGCAGACAGCAGCCCTGGAGCTGGAGAACTTGCACACGGAGATGGAGACCCTCAGCAGAAACAAGACCCTGGTGTGTTCGTGGGGATACAGCTGGGGACGGGGGGGTGGAAGGGCAGTGGCACAGCCCTACCTCCTCCTGTTCAATAGCAATAATCAGCTTTTTTACTAAATCTGCAATAATCAGCATCCTTAGTAAATGACCCAACCTCTCTGGGGGGCTTAATGGATAGATAAAACTACTAGAGAGGCGCAGCATCCCGTAGCTCCGCTCTGCAGATATGCAGGAGCTCCCTTTGCCTCTCCTGGTGCGAGGACAGGGTCGGAGGCTGGTGGCAATGTGTCCCAGAGGATGCTGTAGTCCAGGAGGTGCCGGGGGGTGGGTGTCCCATGCGATGCACGAGCCAGCAGCTCTGTCCCTTCTCCTGCAGGTGGATGAACAGCTGTACCAGCTGCAGCATGAGAGAGCAGACCTCCTGAAACGCATCGATGAGGACCAGGAAGACCTGAACGAGCTCATGGCAAAGCACAAGGCTCTGATCGCCCAGGTAGGAGCCGGTGCAGTGGAGGCTGAGCAGCATCCCCCTCTCCAGGAGAGTGCTTGGGAAACCCTGCAGCCTGGCTGAGAGCTGATGGCAGCTCCCATGGGTGCCCAGCAGCTTGGGCACCCCAGGGAGCAGATGCTGGGATGAGAGGAAGGGGTGGCTCACAGCTCTGGCTCCTCTCACTCATAGTTTTGAGTCTTCTTTCAAGAGGTGTCTCAGCTTTAGTTTCAATAGGTGAGAAATCCTGTAGCATCCCTGTCTGGATCCTTTTCTATTCTTTCTTTCACTGTTTTCTCACGTAGAGCTTTAAAAGTGCTGACAGGCAGCCCTGGGGCTTTCTGCGCAATATCCAGACTGAGGCAGGCTCTCCCAAAGGATTGTACCTGGAGCTGAGGGACCCCAAGGCTCCTGGTGGAGCAGGGGTAGGCTGGCGAGACGCCTAATTCACAGTCTGGTGCCCCTTGCAGTGTGATACTGAGCTGGGAGTCTGTATCTGAAAGAACCCTGACGTCAGAAATGACCTTGACAACATGGTTTCTTTCCTGATCTGCAAACCTTTGTTTCAAAAATTAGGAAAGCTGCATCGAGTCAGGAGAATTAAGCTCCTGCAGTCCGGTGCAGGAGTAGCTTACTGTTTCGGTGATAGGAGGTGCAGGCACGAGCCAGCCTTTGTCACCGCGCTCCCCATGGCACGTGCCCTCTGCCCCAAGCCCTGGGGGCTGCTCCCACTGCTGTGCTTTCTCTTTCCACAGTCGGCAACAGATATCGCTCAGATCCGGGAGCTGCAGACGCAGGTAGAGGATGTGAAGAAAGAAAAGCAGAGCCTTCAGGAGAAGGTAATTCCCCCCCAGCCCGTAGCACCCAGAACTGAGGAGTGAGAGCCATCCAGCCGCCCACTGACATGTCTGTGCCCAGTGCATCACCGGTGCCAGTCATGGATGCCGTGTTCTTGTATGAAGCCAGACCAGGTCCATACCCCAGTGGTAGAAAGCCATTTCCCCTTCATAATAGGGTCAGGTTCCTCTTCCCAACGTGCTGTACATGTCCCCGAGAGCAGCATGGTGCACAAGCCGCTCTCTGCCTGCTGCACACCCCATCCCCAACTCTACGGCTGGGATGGAGCCAGGACAGGCTGTTGGGCTCTGCCAGCAATGGTCTTGGGCTGGAGAAAGGTTTCCCTGGCAAGGCTCTTCGGATGGAGACCCCCAGTTCTCCCTCGTCCCTTCCTGAGCTGCTGGTACCCTGGCTGGGATGGGGCTGACCCCAGGATGGGGCTGACCCCGCAATGGGGCTGACCCCATGGTGGGTGCTGCACTGCCTCACCTCTTCGGCTGCACCAGCCCTCCTGGTGTGCCTGGATTTCAATTTAAACAGATGAGTAATTCCATTAATTTAAGTGCCTTAGCGTAGCTAAGCTGCCCAGGAATCAGAAGCAGGACTCACTCCCTCTGAGGCAGAGCGGGTGGTGCTTTAGAGATAGGCCAGATAAAAGAAGACAAAATTGCATAGTTCTAGGTCAAATACAAAATCTGAACCAAACTTGTACTGGGATCGCTAAAAGGGCAGTTTGCTTTGGAGATCTCAGTGTAGCAGCTGAAGAAAAGGGTTGGTCCTCTCAGCTTTCCACACAGGGGTAAATTGAGAATTTTTACGCCTGCTGCCTTCAAAGGGTTTTTGAGAAAAGAAAAGCAAAAAAGATGCAGACATGCATGGCACTTTTTTCATACAAAAATACGTGCTTGTGTCGTGCATTTACTGTGCAGTATTAGCAGCAGGGAATCCTTTGAGAAGCCAAGGGCAATGCTTTTCCATAGTGCCCCATCACCTCGGGGCCACGATTGATCCTTGTGGGAAGGGGATTGGGGGGTGTTTGCACGGGGTCAGGGGCCGGGGAGGTGCTAATGCAGCCCATGCTCTCCCAGCTGCAGGCAGCGCAGGCCAGAGCAGCACGCCTGGAGCAGTGCCCGGCCGAGCGCTCCATCGTCAGCCGGCAGGAAGCCCGCATCCGTGACCTGGAGAGCCAGCTGGACTTCCAGGCTGTGCAGATGAAGCGCTTTGAGGTACCACCTCTTCACCGCTCGTAGAGGGGATGCAGAGCTCTGGCGAGATGCAGCTTCCTTGCAAAAGGCAGGCACAGTGATGCCACCGCCTTGGCTTTGCAGGGAAGAAGCGCCTGGAAAGGGGTGTGGAGGGACATATGGGGTCTTCAGCGAGCTCTCCTGTGCTCATGGACAATCCATAGCAGTCACACCATTGCCTTATCGACTACATGTACTTTACTGCGGTGTTTATTGAAAGCTGTCAGTGGGTGCAGTGCTACAAGCACCCAGAGGTCCCTGCCTCTGGACATCAGTGCAGTGTGTGCTGACTGCTCAGCACATCCATCACAGCACCTTTCCGACGGGCATCCCTCTGCTCTGGCATTGCCCAGAAGTCAGGACATCAGGGTCAATCACAGTATTTCACTGTCCCCATTAATCAGCACGCCCCCAGGATTTTTTACTGTCACTTCTTCCCCGAGTCCCACTGCCCAGGCGTGAAGGAAAATGCTCTTGTGCCCCCAAAACATCAGCAGCTCCGGGGGACGTGGCATGGTGCCCGTGAGGCTGTGTAGCACACATCGCACCGCAAGCTGTGCCGCACCGCGCCAGCCCTCGCCACTTCTCCCCTTCCAAGGGATGGAAACGATGGACGGACGGGCAGCCCTGGGGCATGTGTGTGCTGTGGTGTGTGCAGTGCCGGACACAGGGACGGGCTGGGGTCTGCACCCTAACTCCTCACCCCCATCTCCCCAGGTGCTGGTGCTGCGCTTGCGAGACAGCATCATAAAGATGGGTGAGGAGCTGGAGAAGGCGGCCGAGTCAGAGGCACGGGAGAAGGAGAGCACCAGGTACTACCAGAGGAGGATGGAGGAGATGAAGGCGGACATGGATGAGCTGGTGCAGAGGGAGCTGGAGTCCAGCCGCCGGCGCGTAGAGCTGGTAAGGGGTGTTGACCCCCGCAGGCTCGTGCAGCCTCAGGGTCACGGGGGGGGCTGCTGCTGCTGAAGGTTACCCCCCTGTAACCTGCACGTTGGCCTGAGAGTCCTGGAAAAGTAATTCTGTGTGTGGTGCTTTGTGTGCTGTGTTTGGAGATGGAGCTGGGCAGGTTGCTGTTAGCTGGCCCCCGCACAGGTAAGCCGGGGTTCCCAGGCTGCTCCCCCATGGCTGCTGTGGGTCTTGCTCATGTCAGGGTGTCAGGTTCAGCTTTGGCAGCGGAGCTGGGGAGCGCTCGGAGAGGCGGGGAATTGCTTCACATCCCTGAACAGCCCCAAACCATTGAACCGAGGCTGTTACCGAGGCACATCACGTTCCATTTCTCCATAGCTGGGCTGTCCCTCTGCTCCACGTTTTATTCCAGGAAGGAGATTGCTTTGCCTGCTCAGCTCTAAGAATTGCTGGGAAGTTGCTTACGTCATTCCTGCACCTCCTTGTGCTGCTTTTCCTTGGGTCAGGCAGAACCGCAGTGGGGACGAGCTGTCCCCAAAAACCCTTGTCCTCGTGCCAGTCCCCCGTTTGCCGAAAGCCATCCGCATGCCGGGGCTCAGCCTGAACGCCAGCTCCTCGTGGGGCTCCTGGCTTTGCCAAAATCCATCCCCCCGCGGTGTGGCGGTGTGCCAGGCAGTGCCGACAGGCAGCTAACCTGCTCTGCGCACGCAAAGCCCCAACCGGATTTGGAGTACGGCAGAAATAGATTCACCTTCATTCTACAGTCCTCTACGAGCATCTCCTTCGTGGTGTTTCCTTCCAGTAAACAAAAGGAAAGCCGTGCTTCCGAGCAGTAATTGAAAGATATTGCATTTCTCTGGCAGCACAGCCACATTAGAAGCAGTTATTTTATCAATAATCTTTTATTTAACAATCAAGGAGATTTCAGCATTTATTTCGCCCCGAGGCTGCCAGCCTTTCTGAAAGGAATGGTGCTTTAGTGTGAATTACTCCACACCCCCTACCTATGCCGGGAACAAGCTTTGTCCTTGCTCTGCCAGCCTGGATCCTACGTGCTCACGCGCGGCTCTGGCCGCCGGGACACCCTCCCCGGGGGAAGGAAACGTGTCTCCCCTCTAGGCTGGAGTCGTGCAGCCATCGATGCTTTTCAGAGTCCTGAGATTTGACGAGCAGACGCTTTGCTGAGTGCCTGCCAGCCTCAGGCGTGCCAGGCAAGACCCCAGGGCTGCCTGCTGGGCGTGCAGCAACCCCCCTTCCGGGGCTGGATCCCGCTGCTTTCCCTGCAGGTGCCAAGCCAGACACGGCTTCAGTTGCTATGATAACTGTGTGTTTGTTGCAGCTTTGTTAGAAATGCGATGTTTTGGCACACAGATGCGCTGTCTGTTAGGATACGGGTGGGTTCTTCTAGCTGTATTTTTGTATTTGGGCATGTATTTTTAGAAGCTTTTTGAATGTTTCATGTGGGGATGTGAATGATGGGTGTAGCAAGATACTTGGTCTTCTTAGCACGCTTGTGTTCTCACAAATGAAGTTTGCAAAGAAGTCTGAAAGGGATTTTAGAGGCGCCTCCCAGGAACAAACACAAAACCTCATACACAGACCAACTCCTAAAGCAGTTCTGAGGGGTCTGGCTTTATCCGGACACCCAGACATCGGGATTACCTGGCATCCGCTGCAGCGGGGGCAGGAGGAAGGAGCCTGGGTGAGCTGCAGTGGGTGAGCCCCTGCAGACACCTCTCACCAGCCCCGGGTTGCTCCCGTGGGAAGAATCGGGGCTCCCTGAGCCCAGCACGGCACGGAGCATCACGGTGTTCCCCGGCAGCAGAGGCATTCCCGCAGACTGTGCGTACTCTTAGCAGCCCTTGCATAAAACATAGCGGGAGAGCTGTGATCGCAGAGCCCAGCCGAGCTTGTCGAGCGCCTGATGGGGAGCATCAATAGTTAATAGAAAGCCACTTACGGCTCTGCTCCTGTTAAATCCCCATCAATTATAAATGCTGCATGAATTATTCACTTAACATTACTTCAGGCATGGTCTGCACCTAACAATTTTTTTAAAAAATTTATTTAAATAAACAGTCGGAGGTTGTGGACTTGCCACGCACTGTCAGGGTTTTAAGTGATGCAGTGAAGGGACAAATTCATTGTACAGATTGGGTTAGAAATCTTGTTTCCTTGGGTCTTACGAGCTGGTGCCTGTATATAAGGTGTTTTATTCTCACAGCTCGTATTTATCAGTGGTGGAGGCATTTGGAAAATCCCGTCCATCCCCACACCTTCAGCCAGGCTCAGGACAGCTGCTTTCATCCCTCGTTTTCGACCCAGCTTTGGGCAGTTGGGAGGAAGAAGCTTCCTCGTGCTCACGGCATTCACAAGCAGCAGGGAAAATCCGTCGAGAAGTAGGGATGGGAGCTGGAGAGCTGACTGCCAGGCAGATGGCTCTGCCTTATGAATTTTGTAAGAAGAATGGGGTTTGAACACCTTCCAAGCCCAGCGCCACCGTAGCGAGGGAGGCATGTTTTCTGACGGCGGGGGCAGTGCTTGGCCCTGCTTGTCTCTGTCTTTGCTCCAGTTGCATGTACTGAATTTCCTCCAAGGAGCTGTAGCTCCTCTTCTGATAAAATCTGGATCCCAGCCTGCAATAGCTCCTCGTTTCTCAGCTGCTGCGCTGACACCCGGAGCTTGACAGGCCAGACCCAGGCGCCTGGTCTCCTTGGGTCACAGCAGAAACTGAGTCCTAGCGAGAAGCGAGAGATGGATTTCCAGCTTAGAGTTGGTCTCGGGGAGCTTAAAGCCAAGACCTGGTCTCTGTGCTCATTGGGTGTGCACGCACGCTTGTGCGTGTCCTGACACTTGTCCCCTGGTGAAGCTGCCTGGTGTGGCGCAGGGAAGGATGGAGCAGGGGCTGGGACCAGGCGTGGGGCAGGGGTGTGTGGGGCAATGAGCGTCCGTCACTGCAGCTCGGACCAGCCACCAGCCGTGGTTTCCCTCCTGAGGCTGTTGTTAGGGCAGGATGGTGTTGGGTGCTGTGCACAGCTCCTGGCATCAGTGCTCTGGAGATGATGCTGGAAATGGGTAGAGGGTCCATCGTGCGCCCTGGGAAAGCAAGGGGGTGTTTGCAAGAGGCCTGGTCTCAGCTGTTTTGGGTGTCCACAGCCACCACTAAAAGCCCCAGACAGGGGCAGGGACACTGCATGAGGACCCTGTCCCATGTCTTGCCTTTTTGGGGCAGTTTCACATCCTGGCAGAGCATCTCCTTCCTTATCCATGGGTTTGCTGCAGCAGAAGGGGAGATGCAAGTGACTAACAAGTCAGGATGGACAAATTCCCCTTTTAGACAGTAATTCTGCCAGCAGGTGCCAAGCAATAACTAAAAAGCTTAAAGAAGCTCATGTTCCTGTGAGGAGGTACCTACAGCTGTGCTGCCCATGACCGAACTGCCTGTGCAGCTTGGATTTTATGGGAGAAATCAAGCAGCTGTCGGAGCTCTGGGATGGGATCTCAGCCAAGGAGCCCTGGGTCCCTCCTGCCTTGGAGAGCTGGGTGCCTCGTGCCCACGTGGGCTGTGCCAGGACACCTTGCTGGGATTCCCAGGGAAAAGCAGGGACTGATCCTGCTGGGATGAAGCCCCAGCTGGAAGAGACGTGTGCTGGGAGCTTCTCTGCGTCTCCTTCAGCCGCCCTGTTCTGCTAACCCCCCCTCCAGCCCCCCCTCCATGGGGGGCTTGCGGGTGCTATCTTAAAATCAGGTTTCTTTCACGAAGCTGTGAAATGCATCAGTGTAATAATTAACTATTTTTACTGAAAACCGAAGCACAGGTGTGAAGATATTCTTCACGCTTTTCTTTTTTTAAAAAAAGGTGAGAGTCGCAGTGTAAATAACCTTTTTTTTCCTGGTTCTTAGGACGGCAGATCTCCTTTGTAACGCAGCCGTTGCCGCCACGCAATCCAGCAAGCGGTAGCCCGTTACCTTCTGGTCTCTAAGATTGGGGTTTTTTAATTTTATTTTTCATTTGCAAGCTTTAAAGATTTTTTTTTTTTGGTAGTTTGAGTGAACTTGAGAAGCGAAGTGGGAGCTGTTTGTGCCTCCAGCTGGGAATGTCACGCTCCCACCCAGGCAAACCTACAGCTCCCAGCAGGGTCCCAGCCAAAACCCTCTGATGTCTCCGCAGCCAGCACTGCCCGCTCCTGGGTCTTCTGGAGCTGCTCTTTCCTTTAAAAGCTAATGACTTTGACTAAGTGTAACGACAATTATCATCAAAGGGAGCCAGTCCTTAGAGGTGAGGTTGGGTGATGGAGCAGCAGTGAGTGAAAACTCAACCGTATATGGCTAATTAGGCCTGTTGTACAGCAGGTATGTGATTTCTGGTTTGCCATTAAAGAATTCAATTCTTAAATCATCAGCACTCGCGGCTGCGCACACCAATTACCGGTAACGCCGGTGTTTGCGAGCGCAGAGAGCGCCGCTCGCCCCGTCTCACTCAAGACTTCAACCGCGGAGATTTTGTCACTTCAAACTTTCTGAAAACCCGTGAGTTAATTACTTAATTAAAAATAATAATGATTGATGAGTACTGCAGGTGTACGCTAAATTATTCAAATAGAAGCAAACCAAATTGGGCTAATTAGATTACACTTCACTTCAGGTGGATGGGAGCTTGCGAAGGTTATGTTGTGACAGCAGAACCACCAACAAAAATAAAAGACAGCGAGGAGGATGCGGCGCTGGATGCTCTGCGGTGCCTGCCTTGCATCCTTTTATAGTCCCGTGAATTATTTCACTACTGGTTTCGCTTAGGTCTTTTTAACTTATCTTCAAATACTTCCAAGACAAAATTAGCTGAAAAAGAAACTCTTAAGAAAAAGAGGGTTTAGAAATCCTTTTCCAGAGAAGCAAGGAAAGCAAAGCCAGGATGTGGAGGGACCAGGGGAAGGGATAGGAGAAAAGGGGTTGCCAGCTGAGATGTCCCCTCTCCCGCTGTTTCCAGGGGTGGAAACACCTCCAGCTGCATCCTGGTGCCCCTGGCACTGGCTGCCAAGGGCTGGAGCATCTTTTTCTGGCTGTTGGAAAAGGAGGAAGCCCCAGAGATGCTTGGGGATGGTGGGCAGCGGGGTCTCCCCTGCTGTCTGCACAGGGACAAAGCGGGGAGGCCACCCCCAGGAGCAGGGAGCCCCCCAGGAGCTGCCAGCCCACATCTCCTCCTGTCCTTGCAGTGCGAGCGGGTGGTGCTGTGAGAGGGGTGGGTGGTCTGGGGGGTGCTGCAGGGGCTGTGGGCAGGACAGGTACAGAGGGGCCCTGTGAAACGCAGGGAAAGGCAGCCAGCAGGCCAGACCCGCTGCTGCGCACTTGCATGTGACATTTGCAGCAGGGATTAATTTTTTTGCAACGTAACTCCTGTTGTCGGTGTCTTTCCAGCACGAATGTGCAGCAGCATCCTCCTGCCAGCCCCCAGCAGGGGTCTGGGCTGTGAGCACCAGCATGGGTTTGCTATGTGCTGACTGTCGCCAAGCGAGTTCCTGTCTCCCTTGTCTCGAGAGAGCCTTTAATTCTGGCTCCCTGTCAGCAGAAACTAACCTCAGCTTTTTAAAATAAATGCTTTTGACTTGCCAGTGGGCCGGTACCGCCAGGTTTTGGGGATGCTGTGTGCTGGGGTGATCTGTCCACCAATGGGCTGTGCATGGGAGAGTCTGATTTGGAAATGTATGCAAAACCAGGCAGAACATATATTATTTATTGATTATAAAATATACATCAGCTGGGGTTTCTGAGCTGGGCACGCTGGTTTCTGCCGTACGTGACGGGGTTGGTGGACAGGGCCAGATAGGCTGGTGCCAACAGGGACCGGGGTGTAAACAGCAGAGGATGCTCCGCAGCCCGTTTGAGAAGCTGGTGCACCTTTCCCTGGGCGCCGAACTGATGCCACGTCCCCGTCTGCCCCCAGGCTCCCTGTGCCACGGCCGGGTGTGTGGGCAGGTTGTTGCCGGTTGGCAGAACGGACACGGTAGGGCTGCTCCAAACTGCTGCAGGGCAGGAGCGGAATCACAGGAGCTTTTCACTGGAAAATCAACATACACCTGAAGCGAAGGTGAAGCAAGTTCTGTTTCGCCGTTGCTGGTTTGTGGCAGTAGCTGTAGCCCTTTTCTGGAGCACGGGGGCTTTTTCCAAGTCTGGTGTCTGCTTGTTTGCAAGGGAGGAGGCAATGATCCATGCTTCTCCACGGGAAAGGAGGGAGCGTGCTTCCACAAGCTGATGCGAGCCCCTGATGGGGACCCCTTTGCCAGGGCAGTCCTGCACCTGGACTCTTCCTGGCCAGCTACTCCGGCACTGGCCCCCAACCCGACTGCTGTGGGGCTCCCACCCTGAGCAAGCAGCACCTCCCTGCTGTGGGACACATTTTGGGGAGCCGCCGGGCTTCGATGGGGCAGCCCCAGCACTGCTCCTGGTGTGCCGTGGGCTGACAGGAGCAGCCCAGCTAAGGTGTGTGTGGTCAGGGATGAAATCCCACCACGGATCATTTTCCCATGCGATGCCTATTAGATCCCTGCTGAGGCCGAAGTGTAACAGAAGGAGAAATCTCATAAACAGTTGGAAAACCGCTGCCTTACTCCCCAGCCATTGTGCAGTGTGAGGGCAGCTGCTACAGCCCTCGCCTCTTCCCTGATTAGGACTGATTTCCCTGGAAGCTGTTGCTTTATAAGCCCCGTTCATCAGCACGGCTCCTCTGATTGCAGCCCCCCCAGCAGCCATCTGGGATCCCGTCATCAGCAGCACCAGCCAGAGCACAGGGGCTCTGATAATGGGCCATTAACGATGAATAATTCAGGTAAAATGACGCAAGTGAGGTGCTGGAGCGTGTCCAGAGAAGGGCAACGGAGCTGGGGAAGGGTCTGGAGCTCAAGTCCTGTGAGGAGGGGCTGAGGGAGCTGGGGATGCTCAGCCTGGAGAAGAGGAGGCTCAGGGGAGACCTCATCGCTCCCTACAGCTCCCTGAAAGGAGGGTGCAGGGGAGGGAGGGGTTGGGCTCTTCTCCCAAGTGACAGGACAAGACAAAACA
>NW_010265259.1:14128-17968 GCF_000690775.1 Eurypyga helias
ACTGTGGTTCTATGATTCATCCCCCCAGGCCCAGCCACAGCGCATCACGCTGGTCCCCTGCAGCCTCTTGTTCGGCACCACGCCTGGTTTCTTGCGGCGCAGGGCAGGGGCCGGCTGGCTCTGGCTGTGGGCACCAAGTCTGAACATTCAGAGAAGCTGGGAGGGAGGAGAGCAGGTCCCATCATGCACGGGCAAGGTGCGGGTCTGCCGAGGCTGGAGGTGCTGATGGGTGCAGCAACGCTGTCACCCAGTGCCTCTCCCCTTGGCTGCCCATGGTGAGGGGAGGACAGGCTCATCCCCGGGCTCCGGTGGGATAGGGAGAGGGTATGGCTGGCGTTTCTCTCCCAAGTTTCTGTGCTTCAGCAGAGCCACGAGAGCAGGTGGGTTACAAGTTTTCCCAATTAATATATTCCCTGTTTCCCCCCGCTTTTCTGCTCAGAGGAAACAAAAGGGCAGCACTGCTTGGCAGTTCATCCCAACTGAGGCTGTAAGTGCTCAGACCAGTTGCTGTATTAAAAGGGAAATGCATCCTGCATTTACATTTAGATTGAAACAACATGTGTCAAAGGTATCTCATCGATCCCTGGAATAACAGTGGCCTGATGCTGGGACCGTTCTTGTCAGGTTATATGATGAAGGTGGCTTTTTTTGCACCTGAATTTTAATTATATTGACATAATTATTCCTTTTCTTGAGACAATTGCATGGTAGAGTAAACATAAAGTGCCTCTGTGCATGAGATCTGGGATCGAGCACCGGGAAGGGTGAGACGTGGGGGTCCCAGTCTCCTACCCCTGCCGCGCTCTCCTTAGGAGCACAGGGGTGATTTACACAGCTGCTCCGTGACTCCATAAGCATGAGCCTTTCTGGTTTGCACCAACCTGAGCCCAAAATGCTGAGTAGCACATTTACTCTGGGCATTTTCCCTCGCTCTACCCTTGGCCCGGCCGCAGCTCTGCCATCCTCCTCGCTGGCTGCAGCATCCTTGGGAGCTGCCGGTGTGCTGAGCCCACGCTGAAAGGCAGGGCACGGAAATCGAGCACTATGGTTTCTCTTCCCCACATCTTCTAGCTGCAGATTTGCATCACCAGAATTCACTTTACAGTAATGCCTGAGCTCTGAGAGGTAAAATTCACTTTGGGCATAGGCTCCTGCACGTCACTTGTCAGAGAGGGAGCGTGGAGCAGCCCCAGACTGTTCTCTGGCTGTGACTGGCACTTCCCTCTGCGTTTAACCGTCCCAGGTACCTGGGGCAATGGTGGTGGTGGGAGTATCTCTGCCAGAAAGAGTCTGTTTCAGCCACATCAAGCACAATGTGCTTGAGCAGTGTCAGCTCTTGTTGTTAAGCAGGTAATTTCAGGCTTGCGTTCAAACTGCCAGTCGTCCAGCGTGCGGGCAGGGTACCCCAAGGTTACCCACGGTATGTAATGTCTGTGGCATCTCCAAAATGCCCCCAGTGCCCTGCGTAGCCCCCTCCCAAGGCTGCCAGGCTCCTTCATGCCATGCAGCGTGGGTGCCAGGGACCGAGGGTGCCCAGGGACCGGGGCATCCCCGAGTGGAGTCAGGCTGGAGCCTTGGCAGCATCAGCTCTGCGGTGGTCCCATTAATTTCGGGGCTCACACGGCTGTCACGTGGAAGGCAACGGGGCCATGGGGACCCCACCAGCCACTGGCACACGTTGTTTGCTGCTCGACAACGGCACCTGGGGGATTTTGCCGAGGAAGCGGGGTGCCAGGAGGGGTGCACACCGCTGTGTGCCCGGCTGCCTTCCTGCCAGTCACTGTCAGGTTAATAACAGCAGAACGGAGGAAAGGAATGAAATGCAGCCACTGAGCTATATTTAATTTGAGCTGTATCCTGGAGCTGAGGAACTAGTTCAATAGAGACTCTTATCAGCCGGTTTGAAGGGCTGAGGTTTTTATCTAGCGGTTGTTTTACTGCCTGTTCTCGCAGTTGCAAATAGCTGAACACATGCACGAGGCTTGGGGCCTCTCTCCCCTTGGGCTTTTCTTCTCTGAGGGGTCAGCGTTTCACTGCGTGCCCCCTTTTGAGCTCCCTGGCCACTCATGGGGCTGACCCCGGCGTGGGCTGGGAGAGAAGCAAAGGGCTCGGAAGTGCCGAGTTTCAGGCAGCTCCTTGGCAGCGTTCAGGTTTTTACCAATATCGGCGCATTTCCAGAAACAACCGTGCTGCTGCACAGCCCAAACTGGGATATTTCTCTGCATGTTTTTATGAACTGAAATGCTCTTCCCCTCGGGCCCGCGTGTGTGTGATTCCAGGGCTTTCATTATTTACCCTGACAGTCTGCCGGCTCCTGCGCCGTGGCCTGTCGCAGCCCGCGCTGCAAATCATCTCTCACCTTGTCACCACTGAGATGGCAATTTTACAGCTGGCAGCTTCAATCACGGTGAATTTGCAGCTCACGCCCGCTCTCCTTCTCTCCCTGCCGTGTGATGGTTTAGAAAACGGCCGGAGATTTCCTTCCTAGCTGGAAGGACTTGGGATCCGACGGTGGTGCTCAGCCATGGCAGGCAGCGCCGGGTCGGCATCCTCAGTGTGCTGGGAGGCTGCCCAGCCGTGGGTGATGCTGGGTCCATGGAGCCATCCAGGTTGTGCTGCTCATCCAGCTTTTTTGTCCCTGTGGATAAATTATGAATTGGGTTTCTGGTTTTTCTTATCAGCTCCGGTGTTTCTGAAGGAGGCTTTGCTTCCAAACTGTGGTGTGGTAGATGTGAGTGGAGGAGCAGCCCCGAAATGCCTGGGAGCATCCCCATGGTCTGTGCCCCGCTCTGTCCCCAGCAGGGACGTGGTGCTCTCACACCAGGTGCTTTTACATGTTCTTGGGGCGTTTAATGTTTAGAATCAGATTTACTCTTTCGGTCTGTTGGCGTTAAATTTTGATTTAGCAGAGCGATGCAGTGGTGCAGTGAAATCACAGCACAGGCACAACACAGCAATTGCAACATACACCCGAGCCACTCTGCAGATGTGATGCCCATCCCTGGTCTCTGTACACTCACCGTCGTGGTCTTGGGCATTCCCTGCTGCCAGGAAGGGATGTGTGGGTCAAAGACAGCTCAAGCCTGTTGCTCTCCTCAAATTTTTTATATTACTAGTTCCGTTTTTATACTCTATATGGGGCTGAGCTACATATATGATTCCCCCACGCTGGCCTGGAAGGCTGAGGAAGACATTACTCTCTACTAATTATCTCCAGGAAGGCTGTTTGTACAACACGATGATGCCTTGGTGCAGCCGTGTGCCTAAAACCAAGGTCACCCTCACCTCCCTGGGGTTAAGTTTGGTTTCCACATGGCTCCTTACATTCTACGCAGTGCTTGGGAGTTTTGGTTCATCTCCTCTGAGCCTTTTTCCCTCATGAGGAGTGTTGGTTGATCATAGAGGCGTTCAGCTTCCTTTGCTCCTCATCTCGTGTAAGATGAAGTTTGGATTTTACAAGCTATTGCACAGGCAACAGGGTGCAGCGGCAGGTAGCAAGCCCTGGCAGCACGCAGAGAGCGCTGGGGTGGGGGGGAGTTTCAGTGCCACGGTTCGGGGTGCTGTGTCGGGGTGCGGGCACTAATCTGGTGCCATTTCCATGCAGGAGCAACAGCTGGCGGAGCTGGCGGCGGTGCGGCAGGCCCTGCAGGCTGACCTGGGGACCTCCATCCGGCGCATCGCCGACCTGCACGTGGCACTGGAGGAGCTGCGGTCCAGCGACGAGAGTGATGCTGAGAGGTGAGGCGAGGAGCGTGGGGGGCTGCGGGGACTGCACAGGGGCAGGATCAGGTGCTTTGTGGTGGGGAAGGATGCTGCACCGGGCAAGAGTGATGCTGGAGT
>NW_010265259.1:18020-27979 GCF_000690775.1 Eurypyga helias
AACGGTTTAGCTGTAGCCACACATGTTTATGAACAAGAAGCTTCATGTTAACAAAAGGTTTCATGAAAAAGTGTCACCCCTAAAATCCTACTGTGTGATCCAGCTTAAAGTAAGCAAAAGGGTGGAAGTCACCCCATTTGCAGAGCAAGCTCCAGTCCCTGGCAGCGTGGCGTGCTGCTGCATGTCAGCAGATGCCCCAGCGCTGGATTTATGGATGGCAAATCCTGCACTTTGCTCAGCCACAGGGGCTGGGGGGCTGGAGAAGCCAGGGAAACTGGGTGGTTGGATGGAAGATTTTACTAGGAAAAGATTTCAGTGAATTTTTCAGGTGTCATTTCTACAGCCTTCCAATTTTCCCCTCTGCTACATCGCTAAAGGGGCATCGTGACAATTGGAGACAAAGCAGATAAATGCATTAAAAAAAAAAAAAAAAGGCAGAGATGTACTTGTCACTGCGCCATGAGAAGAGATTTTCTTTATGTAGTGATTAAACCAGGGAAAGGTGAGACAGAAACCGTGAGCTCAGAAATTCACTCCTCCATAAAACAAAAGTGATTTCCAATACACTTGACACATAAGCGGGAGGTGAGAAATGCTTCCTGGCAGGGATGTCCGCAGCTGCTGTGTGCAGGAGAAATGGTGTGTGTTGCTCCCTGCCCTTCACCAGCGTGGGCACCCAGAGGTGTCCCACGGGGACAAATGCAACATGCACTGCACCGGCGTCCGCTCCGGGGGTGCCTGCGCCGGGGGCCCTTTTGGAGCTGTTGTGGTTCAGCCCCAGTGAGCAACCAAGTACCGTGCAGCTGCTGGCTCTTCTCCTCCGGCAGTGGGATGCGGGGAGAATTGGAGGAAAGAGATAAGAGAACTTGTGGGTTGAGATAAGAACAGCTTAATAATTGAAAGTAAGTGAAATAAAAAAAAATATTAATACTACTACTAAGTAATGAAAATAATACCACCTATTAATAATAATGATAATAATATGTAATTTTTTAAAAAGGGGAGGGAAAAGAAGGAAAACAAAATGATACAACTGCTCACCACCTTCTTGTAGAGGAGAAGCTGGGGACACAAGGCCAGTATCAGAAACTGAGAAAGCCCTTAGTTTAATGTAAACATTGCTTGGCAACAACTCAAAACATTAGTTATCAATATTATTCTCAGCACAAATCCAAACCATAGCCTCACACTAGCTACTGTGAAGAAAATTTTCTCTGTCCCAACTCAAACCAGCACAGCAGCCCAGGGTCTGAAAGGTGCAGGAAGCAGGGGAGGAGGTCTTTAGCCATGCTGGGAACGGCCCTGCTGCTGCCCTGGCTACCGCTGCAGCTCTGCTTGGGCTGCTGGAGGGGAACGTTGCCTGAGTCAGGCAAAAGCCTGCCCCAGTTGTACTACAGGCACAGCAGCAAGCTTTGCTGCAGTTAGTCTGGGAAGTTTTTCACCCCATCGGACTCATGCGGTGGGTTCAGGGAGGCCATGCATGCCATCGGCAGCACCGCAGCTGACTCTCTCTTTTGTCCCCTGGTTGCAGCCTGCAGACGACGCGGGAGTCGCTCTGCTCCAGGAGGGAGACGTGAGTGAGCCCTGGGGAGCTGCCAGCCAAAGGGCTGGAGCCTATGTCGGGTTGTGCGATGGGTTATGGACCACTGTTCCATTGGGCATGGATGGGCTTTGTGTGCCCCCCATGCCTGTGGACCTGCTCGCTTTCCCTGGAAGTCCATCTGTTAAACTGGGAGGGATGCACCTTGAGAATATGAAGCTGATTTGTGGCTTTGAAGGAAAACTGAGATCCTAAAGGATTTAATCTGCTGCAGCTGGAGTGTGGGCTCCCAGTGGGGGGGCAGGGGGAGCCCAGGGGTGCATAGGGCACAGTGGGGTGTCTGGGGTCACACTGGCTCTGCCACTGCAGCTCCAGTCCTGGGGCACTGCAGGCAGAAGTGAGGTTTTCCTGCCCATTGTCTATGGGCTACGGGGCACTTACAACGGTGTGAGGGAAATAGTTAATGGCAATGGCACAAGGACCAGGTTGCCTGGAAAGGTTGGTTTTACCTGATCAGTGCTGCAAAATGGCCAGAGCAGAACCCACTGGCGGGAGGTGTGAAGGATCCCCTGGTCTGTGCTCCACTTCACGCTCACACATGCTCCAGGACTCCTCAGTGCCGCCAGCCCTCCTGCTGTGCTTGCGGAGCTAACGGGGTCTCTCCTCTCCCCGCAGGGATGCCTGCTCCAGCGTCAGCTCCACGCTCGGTCTGGAGCCTGCAGAGAGCATCAAGTCCTGGCCGGGGTCATCCACGGGCTGGTCTTCCCCTGCGGGTACCAGCGTGGCTGGGAGCCTCTCAGCGCAGTCCGTTGGCAGCCGTGGCACCCAGGGCTCCAGGTAAGGGACCCCCAGCCCATCCCGGGCATGGCAACCTCCGTGGGGACAGATTCACAGCTGCTCCCCCTGTGCCATGTATGTGATCTCCTTAGCTTTTCTTTTCCCATGGAAAAAGTAAAGTCACCCTTTCTGGGTGATGGATCCCATGATGAGGTGCACCACGGTGGCACTGCTCTAATGCCTACAGCTGCTTGGGGACAGGGAAGCCCCCTCTGCTCATCGTGGGGTGCTGCAGATGTTGCTCTGGGGATGGCAGGCGCTTCGGCTGTGCCCCTCTCAGGACACGCAGAAGGAAGGTTTGGAGGACCCGTGGTATCTAAGGCCAAAACATCAGATCAAGGAAGGTAGCCGCTGCCACGCCAGGATCAGTGAAATGCTAGATGAAAGTCGCTACATCAAAAACATGCTTCAAGCAGTATAATATCCCTTGATGTATTCTCTAGAGATAATTTAAAGAGGCGATGCAGCCTATTTGGGGATTTGTATGCCATATGCTCGCCTTTTGCTGCTGAGGAAACAGTATGCATTTATACAGTTCTAATATAAAAATATGTTAATTTTTGATGGTAATGCTAATGGGCTGTGAGGGAGTTGGAGAGTGGCCCAAGCACTCGCGTGGCCAAACTGCCTCAGCTCAGATCCTGCGGAGCTGCCTTGGGTGCTCAGTGGCCGGGCTGCCTGGGGCTCAGCGAGTGCCCAGCCCAAATCGAGACCACCCTGCCTGGGTGCCCTTTGGAGGGACACTCCAGCCCACAGACAAACCCATGATTTTACAGCCGTCCCTGGCACCGCAGGGTTGCAGACAAATCTTTGTGTTTTGTGTGTGAAGCATTTGCATGGGTTGAGTTTTGGCAAGCCCTGTGAGTCAGGGTCTGGTGGCTGCTGCTCAGAAGGGAGGTGGTGGGGACCGGGAAGGGTGACATGCCTCCTCAGGGGCTTGGGAGAGCCTTTGGTGAGCAGAGATGGAGCTTTGAGTCCTGGGGCCGGAGCAGCGTGGGCCCAAAGCGGCTCCAGAGAGCACCATCCCCACCCAGGGGATGCAAAGATCTGCAAAGCAGTAGCTTTGTAACGAACAAAAGCATGCTTTTTCACATAAAGCATGACCTGTGGCATCGACTGCCGTGGGACGGGGTGGCAGCCAGCAGTGCACATGGGTGGAAAGACTGACCAGCCAAATTCACATTGGGCAGGGCTGATGGTTCCCCTTCTGGCAGCCCCTGCTGCAGTGCTTTCCCAGGAACGGTGTACTGGGATATGCATCGATATTTCCCATCTTTTTCCCTGGAACCAGGGTGGGGGCCAGGCTGGCGCTTGGCACAGCTCGCCATGGCACCCGCCTGCTCCCTGTCCTTGTGCGGGTCCATAGGTAGATGCTCCGAGCGGATAGGGTTCGGTAAGGTTTGCAGACTGGCCTTTCATTGCAGACATGAGCATTAATGCTCTGATTTTGGCAGTGTCCCTACTGCATTCACCTGCTTTGTACAGTAAAATCACTACTGCCAGAATTAATTTTCTGAAGAGCAAGTCCCCTGGCAGGGGACACTGCATGCTGGAGCAGTTTGAAGCAGACTTTTGCTGATGTAAGGCGGAATCTGAGGGTGGTTGGGCAGGGCTGGGACCTGGAGGTGATGAGTGGGAGCCCTGAGAGCAGCCAGCCAAACTCACTGCGACCCTGCGCCTCACCCCAGCACCCAACAGAAAAGGGATTCCTCTGTTCTGCTTATAGGTCTTTGGTCCAAATAACCCAGCTCTGATCATAAATAAATGGCAGCAAATTAGGAGTTGTGGCTAATATCATATTTCTGAGCTAAAATACACTGGATTTATAATAAAAGGGCAGGTATGTAGGCTTGGGGATTAATAAAAATAACTTACTGGGCTGACCATGGACACTGTGAGAGGCAATTTGTACCTAGATCTGGGAACAGTGTGACAATCTGCCTCCATCCTGGGGGTCGTGAAAAGGCAAATTGCAAATCCCGGTGTCCTTGCTGTGTTTGGCTTCGGCTAATCTAAGATGGAAATACTGGAGAGGAGGCTGTATGAAATGCAAACAAACAGATGATGAGACCGGTAAGGTAATAAAAATGAGATCAGCGAAACGAGCTCTTCCTTATTAAGATTCCTTTGTCTTACACAAGCACCCAGTAATGAAAAATGAATCTTCCTAGCATTCGCTTCTCAGCTCTACATATGGGATATTTCCTGAACAAACAGCTGCCAAAAGCCAGAGGAAAGCATAGAAGGCTCTTACCGTCAGTGTAGTGTACAGGAATGAGAGATTTGATTAATGTTTTCTTTAATTCCCTCCTATTTAAGTGCTTCTACAAAATGCTGGCCAGCAAGGCTAAACCTCCATGAATACGACACATTGCAGAGTTGGAATCAACTATCAGATTTTTTCCTTAGGAAGCCAAATTGAAACTTTTTGTATTTATCCTGACTCTCACCAGGCAGGTCGGGGTTGTATTGCAACGGAGGGGCTCACCCCGAGGTGCTGCTGGGAATGGACCTGCAGCACCGGGCTCTGCCTCTTGGTTCTGCATCCCATGGCACCGCGGCATCCGTAGCCCCGGCAGCCCCCGGCATCCTTTCCCCTTCTGTTTTGGTACGTGAAAGCAGGAGCCTGGGTCCCAGGGCTGTTGGGGATCCGACACGTTTATTTTTAAACATCAGTGTGTCAAAAGCAAATGATTCTATGGGAAACTGGGAGATGATGGCGTGACAAGAAAATCCTCTTCTGGCAGAAATGAGGCCAGTCTCTTCTCTCCCCCTGATATGGAGTTGTCTTGGCTTTATTTATGAGCTACCAGGGAGAGCATCCGAACCACACTTCCATCCCTGGTCGTGTGTCGCAAGGCATGTGTGGATTTTATTGTATAAATTATTTCAACTAGCATAATTGTAATCATGTTAATTGCTATGTAATCTTCACTAATTATTGTTGTATGTCATTTGCTTTGGTGTGAATGGCATATTGCAGAACTCCGTTTGGCTTGCAGATGCCTTCCAAATTCTGCATTGGGCCGGGGAATGTTGTCTGTGAGGCTGAGGCATGGAGCGAGGTTTTGTTCATGATCCTGCAGCATCCCCCCCCACCGTGGCTGCCTGGGGCTCACAGGGTTTATTCCGAGCCCTGGGAGTGACTGACGCCACGCCAACCCTTAGTCTGGGATTTGTGGATGAGCAGAGGATGCTGCAAGATGGGACAGGACTGGTTTTGTGCTTGTGCCCTTGTGAGGAGGCTCGAGTATGGCCCTGATTTTGGGGTGGGCTTTTTTGGTAGCCACCAGGGTAGGGTTAAAGGAACAAAAGATGGGGATGGGGTGCTGGTACAGTGGCGTTGGATCCAGCCACGGTGGCATGGCTTGACCAGCGGTGGGGAACAGCAGCCCAGCCTCCCCGGCAGCACTGGCACCAGCCTGAGGGCTTGTTCCATCAGAAACCTGCTGCATGGGAGAAACTTCCTTGTGGTCCTCAGGCTCCTTTTGCACAAGGTAATTAGTGGAAATGGAGGTGGGATTTCAGGGCATCCGTGACGTTGCTGCCCTCGCGCACGCCGCCGTGCTGGCTGGTGCCAGGGTGGGCAGCAGCTTGGACCCGCTGCAGGGAGGGTCTCTGGAGGTGAGCAAAGCAGGTTTTGGCTTCCTAGGAAGGGAAGCAATAGTGGATTTTTCTGGAAGGACCTGAGCATTTTAGATGCTGGAAAGCAAGAGGAAAAGCATCAAAAGCAAAGAAATCCCAGCAGTGTTTCCCCACCGCGTGGTGCCTTTTTGCTGCGAGTGTAAACCCCGAGGGGAGTTCGCAATTTCATTTAGAACCCAATTAGGCCCCGCACACGCTCACCAGGCAGCTGATGCTGCTTGGAGTTAACATGCCACTGACCTACCGGCCCCGGAATCAGCACCGGTATCGTCACCGGCATGCACTGACCACGGCTGATGAGCCGTGTCCGGGGAGATGCGGCTTCCCTGGGGAAACCAGCCCTTTCCCGGGCATGTGCGGTTGGGTGTGCTTAACAAATGCACCTAATAGGAACTGTTGGGAGAGACAAGGATGGATGGGGGGGTCTTAGGCTTCAGCTCTTCTGCTGACAAGCAGGGAGAACATAGGCAGGAGATGCTCCATTACACAGAGGTCCCTGCTTGGACCCCAGGGGCTGTGGGTCCTTGGCAGTTGGACTCATACTAGCCATGGGAGCCAGAGGAGAAATCCTGTATTTGCAGCTTTCACTCTATTTCAGGCTTTAAAGATTTTCATAAATACAGTAACTGCCCATTACACTGAACAGGACAATAAATAGCAGCGTGTAAACCGCCTGTGCTCACAGTCCGTGAGTGTTTCTTACGTCTCCAGCTCACTTTTATCTCGGTCTTAAAAACCAAAGAAAAATATCGGAGCTGGCTGTTTAATTTATGAAAGCTGGTTGTGCAGCAGTCAGTTTAAAATACTATTTGGAAATGTAGAGTGTGATTGGAACAATTTCCATACAAATTCTCACGGAAGGATTACACCAGCTATTTAGGTAAGATGCAATTTAGGATCCTAAACCCCAGCATTATGAAAATATCTCAAACTATTAATCAGCTGTGAGGCTTTAGCAACGTTGGGTGCAGCAGCACGGGGTAGCCCTGGAGGTTGCCGCATTCCTGGAAGATTAAATCCCTGGTTAATTAATTTTGCATTGAATAATGAAGTGGTTTGGGCCTTTTAATGAGCTGCAGGCACACAGCATGGTGGCGAGCACCACGGCCAGGCAGGCAACCCTGTGTCCTGGGCTGTGCCGGCGTGTGCTGCGGACCTGAAGCCACTCCATTACCCCATCGCTTCTGCAATCGCTTGCGTTTCCCAGCCACAGCGTTTGTCTTCACCCCGTCTCGGCATGTAAATTATTTCACGGGTCAGCAGAGCCTGGTCTGCGTGGGTCCAGTGTGGTGTCTGGGATTATCCGCTCTCACCCCATTCCCATGGTAACACCAGGGCAGGATGCCCTGCAATGTAAACCCTGCCACTGCTCCTGCACCTCGATGTATTTATATTTAGGTTCTGCTGCTTTACTCTACCCTTTGCTCTCTTTTTCCCTCCTCCTTTCTTTATCAGAGAAATTCACACCCCACAGCCTTCTCATTAAGGCCAATTCCAGGTCCCTCTTGTCTGAGCGATGCCAGGGGTACCCACAAGTGGGAATATTCCGACAGCGGTGCCGGCAGCTGCCAGCACTGGGGGCAGCCTTTGTCCAAACGCATCCCTCGCAGATGCCTTTGCACCCTGTCTTACCGACAAGTGTCCGCGCACGAGCAGCTGGAGAGTAACTGTCTGTTGTTGATCTAAAGCCTTGTCCCGAGGAGAGACACGGCACAGCTCTGCAGAGTATCAGCTTTGTTTCAGCCGTGTCCTGGCAAAAAGGCCCTTGGCCTTTCAAAAAAATGTGCGTCCCATCAAAGCCAATGCAGGTGCTTGAGGGGCAAGTGAAGTGACACACTGGGGTCTTTGTATCAGGAGTACCACCGAGTCTGCCGGTGAGTGCAGCCCCCTCCCCGTTTCTGTGCATCAGCTGCACAAGGAAGGGGGATGGCTTGGTGCAGAAAAGCCCTTTCTGCAGCCTGCATGGGCCAGGAGCTGGCTGCTCGGGACAGACTTCGGCAGCTAAACCGACTCTGCATCGGCATCCTGTGGTGCCCAAGGAGATGATCCCAAGCTCCTGTCCCAGCAGAGGGGGTGCTCAGTGCCATCGAAAGCTTTGGTGAGGGACAGGCAGGAGTTGGGGGAAGGCAGGACCGTCCCTTGTTCCCGCTGTGCTGCCACCCCATCCCTGCCTGCTCAGGGAGCAGCTGGGGCAAGGGTGGGAACAGAGTCACTGCAGCGGTCCCAGGGCAGCTCTTGCAGCCCTGTGATGAGGAGCAGGAGGTAAAACAACAATACCAGCTGGCAGGCAAGGCTGGTCCCACACATCGTCTCCCAGAGCTGTGCTGGTCCCAGCCACAGGCCCGCTGTGAGCCGGGTGAGGGCTGCGTGTTCTGGGCATGCTGTCCTGTGGGGCGGTGACTGGTGAGCAGCAGGGGCGCCCACATGGTCCCTGCCCTCCCCATCAACCCCCGTTTGCAGGGCGAAGTCCCACCCCACACATCACTTCTGCTCTTCAGTGAGTGATGTGACCCTGACCCTGACCAGGCGGCATTTGGCTCCTGCAGTTCCCTCCCCAGCAGGACCCTGGCAAAACGTGCCCTGCAATAAGATGCATTCGGGATGTGCCGCGAGCCGGTTTCATAAAGTTTTAGTGAATAATCTTTGGTTTTGACGAAAACAAAATAAATCCTGCGTATTGCTATAGCCTGTCAAGAAAAAGGACGGCTGGAGGTATGTGTTGGTTTGGCAGAGCTAAAGGTGGTCATGCCACACCCCCTATGCCATGGATTTAACTGGGTTGGCTGACTTAGAGTTATTAAAGATAAAATCTTTGGGCATTGCCCAAATGCTCAATGCGGCAATGGGGGTTTATTCTGAGACTACTGTGCCAATACTGGCTTTTCCCTGCTCAGCCTTGTCCTTGCAGAATGATGTTACAGTCACTGGAAGTCACGCTGCTTAGACTAACGCCAGTATCTGTTGTTTAGGGTGAGCAGAGACACCAAGGAACCGGCAACGAGCTGGCCGGCTTCTTCCCTGAGCACTGCCAGGTCCATCGAAGCTGCGGATCTGGGCAGGGTGGTGAGTCCCTTGCTCGGTGCCAGAAGACGGGAGTATGTAAAACCTCTGGCAGACGAAGAGGAGCTGGAGAGCCTGAAAAAACCTGTGGATAGGATAGGAGACACGTCCCCATCGGTGCTGCGGCGGGGGGGCTCACCTGCCACGGACGGGAGGTTCCCCAGCCCGTTGTCTCCGACGGTGCCAAGGAGGAGACGGCTCTCTCCAGCGACAGCGCCTGTGCCCAGCTCATCGGTTGCCCTGTCTGAGTATGTGGAGGAGCTGCGGCGGCAGCGGGGAGCGGAGCGGGAGCAAGGGCGCGCGGCGCTGGGCGACACCTCTCCCCTCCCCATTTACCGCACCACTGGTGCTGCAGCCCTGCGACGCTCCAGGGTTTTCCCAGTGGCGGAGTCGTCCGTAGGGAAGCTAGATGGGAATGACCCAGGGGAAGGCGAAGGAGCAGGCGCCAGCCTCGTGCGCTCCTCCAGCCTGCGGAGCATGGCCTCAGAACCAGCGGAGCCGTCACGCTCTCCGGCGCTGAAAAGAGCATCAAAGTTCGGCTCCTATGACTCCCTCCTGCAAACCCTCGACGGCTCCGGCCACCGGCCCAGCTCTCCGGCTGTGGGGATGGAGGTGCTGGGCACGCTGCGGCCGAGCTCCTGGAGAAGCTGCTTGGAGCCATCACTGGAAGATGCGGAGGTGGGAAGGGGCTCTGGGGGGCTCCTGAGCTCAGCATCCAGCGACGGGCTGGGCGAGGGGAAGGGCAGCGACCCCTTCAGCTGGCGAATACCAACCCTCAACTACGAGAGGAGAACCAATGTTGACTTCGATGACTTCCTCCCAGCCATTCGCAAATCCCGCTCCACCAGCAGCCTGGCCAAGCCTGGGAGGGACAGAA
>NW_010265259.1:28032-28342 GCF_000690775.1 Eurypyga helias
TGTCCGAGACGAAGGGCATGGCCAAGCGCAGCCCAGCCCCCCGGGATGATCCTGGGGATGTCTCCGACTCCTCCTCATCCTCTGGCTCTGTCCTCTCCTCCCGGAGTGCTGATAGCATCAAGCGCCGGCCACGGCCTCAGAGAGGGGATGGGGAGGGGTGCAGCGGCAAAGCCAGCACCCAGAGCAGCGGGACAAGCCACCGGGCGGAGGCGGAAGGGAAGGAAGACGATGTCAACAGCATCATGAGGAAGTATCTGGGAAAAGACTAAGGTAACTGTGTGGAGCCACTGACCAGCTCTAGGTCAGAGTG
>NW_010265259.1:28381-29530 GCF_000690775.1 Eurypyga helias
TGCACCAACGCCGTGGGGTGCGTGGGGGCCCCGAGCGAGCGCGTGTCCCTGGCACAGCAGAGCAGCCCAGGGCAGGGGAGGCAGTGGCCCAGCTTCAGCCTGGATGCCCGGCTGTGATCCCCGCCTACAGCAGCTGGGATGGTGCCAGGGATGATCCATGGAGTGTGTGGCACTGGGATGGCACCCCCCCTTGACCTCTCCTTGCCCCTTTTGGAGCTGCAAGGGTAGGCAGTGGGGACACTGCCAGTGCCGGGGACAGCTTCAGAGCTGGCCACAACACCAACTCCAGGGTCCCCTGGCCTCCTAGTTTCCCAGAAATAGTCTCTCCCCTAGCTCCTACTGCACCACCCAACAGACACATCCCCTTGGAATGCTCATCCCGGTGCCCGTGCTTGTTCGGTTAAGTTTCAATTTGCTTTGGCTGGACGCTGGAGGTTGCCCCACCGGAGCAGGGGGGTCCCACCTGGGTCAGGCATGCTTCCCCCAGTTAGCAGCTGCCTCTGACAACCACTTAGATCTAGTTTCTGTATTGCAGCTGACACTTTGAGAATTAGGATTTATTGCTGCAATCCAGGTTTGATAGCGAGTCCCTAATGAATGTGCCACAACTGTAATTAAGTGTTTAAAATAGATTAGAAAAACATTTTGTAAAACCACTGCCTTTAGACTAACTTATTGGATGTCAAGCTGTGACCAAATTGACTAAGCCAACACAAGAAGGGAGCGTGTGTTAATAAAACATTTCTTTCCAGGAAGCACAATTTGCATAATGAAACGTCCCACTTTCTCCAGACTTTGTTTCAATGAACCGCAGCAACCGGCCTCGGCGCTGCACGGAGCGAGGAGCCACGACCGGGCAAACCGCTTCCCCGCTCCTTCGGACGAGTATCTGATGGGAAACGCGGCGTTTAAACAGACTGAAAGCGGCTCCCCAAAAGCCATGGGATGGTTTGACAGATGAGACATTCTTTTGTTGCTGATTTAAACGTACCGAGGTTTCTTTGTGCTCCTGCCCTGTCTCCCATCACACCGCAGCTTCGCTCAGGGCCAGCCGCGGGGACGAGGGACTTTCCTGATCTCCTGCAGTCGTTTGACTCCGGGAGTTGGTGCTGTAATTCAAACCCAGCGGCTGCCGTAGATGCCTGACAA
>NW_010265259.1:29588-56534 GCF_000690775.1 Eurypyga helias
GCCGTAGATGCCTGACAACATGCCGTGCTGGCTGGGGGGAAGCCATGCTGTAAAGAGCTGGAGGAACACTCCTTTTTAACCCAGAAGGTGCAGCCCAGATGCCTCACCCCCCATAGCACTGCCCAAAGATCAACCAGAGGATGCTTCTGGGTCTCGCTGTGACACCCAGCGACAGCAGAGCTGGGGGGGTCGGTCAAACCGAGCTGCACATTGCAGAACATCCCTCTTTATGTGCTTTTCTTGTTCAATTTCCAGAGGCTGAGACTTTCTCTGAAGCTTTTATAATTCTGTAGATATTTGAAGACAGATCCGTACGCTCTCTCACGGCATCTTTGGCACAACTGGGCACACCCCACTGGCATGCAAGGCAGCGCTGCGGTGCGTGTGGCAAGGGGAGGCTGTATTCCGATGTCTGCTTGGGTTTTACACAATAAAATACTTGTTTCTTTGACACGAGCCTCTTGTCTTCCCTTCCCCACAGCGAGAACAGGCCCGTGGAAGCAGCGCAGTGCAGAGCCCAGCCCTCCCCCCGCCAACCTGCACGTCTCGGCTTCTCAACCGAGACCCCACCAGCCTCCCCATCTCTCCACACTCACAACAAAATCTCTTTTTTCAGCCTCTTTCCTAGAAGAGATCCAAACTCACTCCTTTATCAGAGGTTTGTGGCAAAATTATACAGGTACATGACCGAAGCTCTCCTTTCCATCAGCGCTTTCCAAGTAATTTGCTCGACTGGGACATTTGCGCCTGATTTGCACAACCCCTTTGGACCCTCCGGGGTGGCCGCAGTGCAGCGGCGGCTGGAAAAGGCAAATTGGGTGGGTTTCAGCATTTTGTTTTGCCTTTTGGATTCTTCGTTTCTAATTTAAACCAAAGCCTTGCAGCAAGAGGCGTTTTCCTTGTCACAGATGGATGCAGACCCTCCGGATGTGGGTTCACATCAGCAGTTTGCCGGGCTTGCCTGTAGGCTGTCAGCAATTCCCAGCAATTCCTCGCTGTCAGCCAACGAGCTAATTTTAAATTAGTTTAAAATTGGCCTTTCTAATATTTCTCCTATGTTTGGAAACAAGAATCCATGTGTTTCATGGTTCTCGCATGTCTCGGCATAGCCCCCCGGCAGCTGTGCACCGCAGCCAGGTAGGTGTGTTTGGTGGGTGGTGGGATCCTGCCCCTTCCCGGCTGGCAAAGGTGTCCAGCGCCCTGGGACTGCGGCCGCACGGGGCTGGTGCTGGTGGTGGTGGTGGTGCTGGTGCTGGGGAGGTAACGAGGCACTTGAGGAGCAGGCTGGGTGGGTGCCCCCGTGCTGTGCATCACTGTGGGGCCGTGACACCCCATGCCCGGCTCTTTGCAGCAATTCCTGCTCTCCAGGGGGATTTCACGCTCCTGAGGGCAGGGATGGGCATCTCCTGGGGTCGGATTCAGACCTTAACAACAAGAAATGCTGAGTTGCAGTGTGGCCAGGCTGTGGGCACTGTCCTTCACCCAAACCTTCCCTGACTGGGTGTCATCGCACATGCAACAAAGATGATTTATTCCAGATGTTTATCTGGACACACACTTTGCTTTGGGAAGCGAGGAGCCAGCTTTCGCTGCTGCAGCGCGTTCGCAGGGTGCCTGCAGCGCTGGCTGTCAGTGGCAGTTGCCGCGAGCCCGTACAGTGCTCCCAGAGATCGGCGTGACCCCGGTAAGAAAGTGTGCCTCGGGATTTTTTGTATCTTCTATTTTTCCCCTTGAAACTGGCAAACTGCCATGCGCTGTGCCATCACTGCAGTCCATGCAGTTTCGCAATTAAGTGGAGGGCAGCGTGTCTCCTGGTTCTCTTTGCATGAAGTATGCAACTCAAAGAAAAAATGAGGCTTGCAAAAATCCTGTACTCCCTTCTGTGCTTTCAGATGAAAAAAAAGAAAAAAAAATCACAGATTGTGCCGTTTGGAAGAGAGATCTTCATGGTCTGCCCTTCCAACTGGTCTGGAATTTCTTAATAATATATTCAAACAGCTCAGGGAACAGCCTTACAGAGCGGCATCGGCCGAGCTGGGCAGGTATGGGAATGTCTTCCCGCTGAACTTCTCAGCCTGAGTGATGCTGAACCTGTCCTTGTCCCCCCAGAGCAGCCCCGCTCGGGGAGGCACTGCGGGGGGAATTGTCTGCTTGCGCAGGAGGTTCTGCCTGTCTCCTGCCTTGGTGTGCAGAGCTGATGGGAGCAGGATTGGTGCTGGCTGTCCTGGGAGGGATCAGCAAGACCCAGTTTGAGACGTGGGATTGGGAAGAAACCTCTGGGATCCCCTGGATGCTGCTGCAGCCTTTAGCAGGTTCTAGTGTGGGCCAAAAAAAATGTGCAATTACATCCAGCACTGATGGCACATTGAATCTGATCCCGAGTGCTGGGTCCGCTGGCAACTGCGTTGGAGATGAAACTGGGACCAGTGGCTCCAGAGTGGGGTGATGCTCCTGGACCCTCCAGAGAAATAAAGCAGCTGGAAAAAAGATGCAGTGTGACTGCGAACGAACTGCCCGCAGCCCCCCTCGGCAGTGCTCAAGGTGGGGGTGAAGGTTGGGCCCCCCAGCCAAGGCTTGTGGTGGGTTCGGGGGGTGGCCAGGGCAGCGAGGGGACAGGGGACACAGGGACCAGCACACAGCCTGGGGGAGAGCCGCACGGAGCTGCTCACTGCGAGGAATATGTGTGTGTGAGGTTGGTAGGACGCATTGATCGCTCAAACGAGCTGTGCAAGCTGATACAACCCGATGAAGCTTCGGTGTGGTCGCAGCACTGATGTGGTGGGAATGTCGGGATCCTGCTGCCCTGGGTAAGCTGGGTGGCAGAGGGAGCAGAGCGTGTCCGTGCCGTGGGAGAGACTGGAAGGGTGGGGTACAGGGCGGTAAGATATCTAGCAGGACACAGACTGGGAGGTGAAGGTAGATGGACGAGCCGGAGGAGCATCGCGGCATGGCCTCCTCCCGCAGCATCACAGCTCTGTCACCTCCGCTCCCTTCCCGTGGCACACGGCACCGTGGGGACGTGCCAGCGCAGAGCCGGCTGGCGGCACCGGAGGGGACACCCTGAACGGCACCCAGCACCTGGTCCAGGAGTCCAGCCTGGTTTCTGAAGTCTGACTCACAAACGCTGCCTGGGTAAGGTGTCGGTTTGCAGCTCAATTTTAATCTAATCTCAAAACACTACCTAAACTGCTCATTATTTGGTGGCTGTAGTGAAATGATTCCTTTGACACTGAGCCTTTGATTTGGAATTACTACAGCGGTGGGTTTGCTGAAAACTAAGCTGTTACTATTTAAACTTCTGAAAGAAAAGCAGATTTGTGTGTAATACACTGACTTTTATTTTTCCCTTTTGCTTTGCAGGACACGAAGGAAATTGCTCCGTCACTTGAAATGGCTTTGCACATCCTTTAAGAACAAACCCGGGACAATGATGCTTGGACTGGAGGTTTTCAGGCTGAGTCCAGAGGGTTCTTTGCCCTTGAAGCAGACGGAGCAGGAGGAGGGCCATGCACCTGGGCAGCGAGGAGCCATCCATCAGTGCCGGCCAGCAATAAATAGTGCACGTGTGTGGCGCGGGGTGTGAAAACGCCTGTCCCCTGCCCGCTCCTGCATCTGCAGTAGACAGGTAACCCACGGCCAGGTCAGTCGAGTGTAGGACCAGTTGATACCCTGGAGCAGGAGGACGAGAGTGATTCTCTTCGCCCCTGTATTTTAGCCACATTTACCCGCTTTCAGCACAAGAGCTTTGCTGTTTGCTGCTGTGCAGGTTGGCACCTGCGGGGAGGAAGTGTGGTTTTGGGGGGGTGCTGTGCCTGTGGGGTGAGTTTTGCTGCTCAGGTGCAAACGTTGCCAGCCCAGCTCGGGGCTGCTGTGTGCTTTGTGCCTTGCAGAGGGCATCCCCACAGGAATGTCCACGTCGTCCTTGGAGAAGGGAAGGTGCTGCCAGCCCGGAGTCTTGCATCTTTCTCCCACGTGCACCTCAGAGCCTGGATCAGGCTGGAGCTGTGAGAGTAACCCCCAGCACCCCTGCACCCCTGGCTGCCTCCATCCCTCGCCAAGGAAGGCAGAAACTGGGAAGGGAAAGTGTTTCCACATCAGACAGAGACAGGTTTCTAATTAGCATAATTAAAGCATGCTCTTTTCTTCCAATGGTTATGCCTTCGGAGAGCCTTCATCAGCAAAACGATCTGTGTCAAGAGCTCCTTCTTTTGCAAGATGCTCATCGCTCAGGACTGAGAGTGCCCAAAGCCGTCCTGCTGCCGGCAGCGCTCACGGAGCCTGGACCCGGCTGTCCTGCTGGCAGACGCTTTCTTTGGCACGGCACATCCGTAACTGATGGAGACACGAACGCTGGCGTGGGTGAGCAGGGTGGGCTCATGTGCTGCCTGGTGCACATCAGGCAGCATGCTGCAAGGGGCACTGGGGCTGCCGACCCCTCGGACTCCCCATCACCCCCCCTGAACCATGACGCATTTGCAGGAGCTGTGTCCCCTCCAGTGCTCTCAGGGAATTCAGGGAACTCCATTTATTATATTTCCAAGTTTATTAGCTGGGTATGTAAGCCTCTTTTCAGACTAATAAGCTGTTTTTCCTGGTGCCTGCATCTGGAAAGATTCCACTTTGCTTGGTAACTCTGCTCGGTGGAATGGAAGCATGTAGCGGTGCACATCCACACCGCATCCCTCCTGGGATGGGACCTGGCAGAGCAGACGGGTTTTCTCCTGCGGGCTGGTGGCTCCGGCAGCAGTGATGGGAGCGAGGAGCCTCTCCTCTGCCTGCGCAGGCAGGGCCGGGCAGTGCTGGGCTCCCATCCCGCATGTGACAGGATTCAATTTCACGGCTATTGGATGCAGGGAGTTAATACCCGATAGCTGCCATGCACGGAGCCTCTCTGCCGCTTAAATGTGTCCCTTCCAAAAGGGAGATATAATTGAAATTATTCTTCCTGCAGGCGGTTCAACAGGCGTGGAAGCCTCCTCTTGCTCTCCTCGGTGTTTGCCATTGTGCCTGATCTTGCGTCCAGCAGTTGTGACAGCAGCCAAGCCCACCTCCTTTACATCGATTTGCTGGTGACCTTCAAATGGGCTTGGGCTGGGGAATTTGCTCTGCAAAGAGGTGAGCCTAGCCTTTGCTGACATGGCAGAACTGGATGGGAAATGAAAATAGCTCAGAATTGCCAAAGCGATGCAGCCTTGGCCAACCTCCCTCCTCTCTGTGCAGATGGAGAGCGGGGACAGTGCCCCTGTGCTGTCCAAGACCACTAAGGGTGACCCCAAGCCCTGGGTCACTGGCCAGGATGGGGACCGGCAATGCCAACCCCTACCCTTGCCCAGAGTGCCCATCCCGGCATGGGGATCGGTGGGGAGGAAGGCTGCTCCTTGGAAACGATCCCTGCCAGGATGGTGGCAGGATTTGTGCTCCTTGCCCAGCTACCCGCTGCTGCCTTTCCCCCCCAGCTCAGGGCTGAGTGGCTGCAGACTCAAAGCCCTCTCTCAGACTTGGGGGGGGGGTTGTTTTACTGGGCTGAATTTTATCCCTATTGAAGTCCCGCTGGGTTTCCTGACAGCTGTGTGCCATGATCCAGCGAGGCTCCCAGCAATCCCAGCAGAGCCAAGAGCATCTCGGTGAGTATATAACCACACCTTGCACAGGCGTGCCATCGCCTCCCGCTCACTGAGCGGGCAGCAATCCGGGGGGCTATTCCTTAAAGTCAGGGCAAGGAGCCAGAAGCAGAACCAGTGTCTTTGGGCTGAGGCTTGGCTGGGCTTGGCTTAGTCCAGCCCTCCTTCCCGCAGCCCCTCCGTGTGCTGTGCAGCCTCCGTGGGAGCTCCGGGGTTTAAAGCTGAGATCTGAATAGCAAATTAGCAGAGGATGTGCTAGAACTGCAGAGTACAAATTAAGAGCCAAAGGTACATTTCAGTGACCCCCATGTGGGCTCTGTCCTGGAGGCTCCGCTGCCTCAGCCGGGGCAGGGCTGTCTCTGCTCTAGGCACCTGCAGGTCTCTGTGCGGCTCTTGGTCTCTCTCAACTCAAAAGGTCCAGAATATGTATTATATCCATTATATATATTATATGTTATATGTATCTGTGCATTATAGAGCAGTTTGATATGTCACAAATAACTGGTGCATTAAGAAAAAGCCAGTATGATTATCCTTATTCTATTTCCCAGTTCTCACTAAAAGGGACTATTTCTTGAATTGTTACAATTGTTATAATTAATTTTTAGTTGTGGTACTTTTTTTTTCTTTTTTGAGTCTAGTCCGATGCAGGACTTTCCCACCTGTATCCAGAGAGATAATTTGCACCACGCACCCACTGGTGTCCATCCACCCTTGCTTGTTAAGCAAAATGAACCCGACACAACTGCGTTTTGCTGGGCAGCTAGCGATCATTTCTAATAATTTCTATTGGGCTAAATAAATACCTTGGGAAACAGGCCCCTCGGAGATGGCTGTGATCCTGGGGTTGAGAGAGGAGACAATCACACTTCTGCCGTTTTTTGCTGATGTGTTAAAAATAGCTCAAAGTCTTGGGGTTTTTTTAAGACAAAGGTCGCAGGGTTTGATACCTGTCCATTTTAGTTATTTCCCAACAGCACAACCTTTGCCAGCTGCCATCCTACACGATAAAACCTTTCTGCTTTGCCAAAATTTCCCAGCACAAGTGGGATTTCACTGGGACCTTGCATGCCCAGTGCTGTACAAAAAAGCAGGGTGCAGGACAGACCGACAGGCAGCAACCCTGGGCTCCTACCACCAGGAAGAGACGCCGATGAGGAGGTGTAGGGTTTGCTCCCATGGCTGCTGGGGCAGGTCGGGGTGTCCCAGGCAGGGGCCAGGACTCGCAGCCACCCACCGGCACCGGGAGCACGGCAGCTCCTCGGAGCACAGGGACCTGGGGAGCGCAGGCAGGGCTCCAGGGAAACAGGGCTCTGTGCTGAAAACGTGAACATGTGCTTTAGGGAAAGTGCCAAGAAAGCAACATTTGGATGTTAAGAAATGGCAGAAAACAGACAGATTTTTTCATGTGAAATTCAGCGCAGTGATGCCTGCGAGTTTCACAGAGCGCAAGCTGTGCGGCTTTGATAATTAATTAATATTTGCACAGGGCTTTGGGATCCTCAGATGAAAGGTGTCAAGTATTATCACCGTGATAGATGGCCAGTGACAAAGCCGGGGGGGTGTGCAGGAAGGGGAGCTGCGGGCTGTGCTGACAACCCTCCCTCCCACCCCCATGGGCTCCCCGGTGCGAGGGGCGGCGGGTAGAGCTGGTGGTGCAGGCCAGATGTGTACAGTTGTGCATCCAGAAAAGACCTTGAGGGCTTTGCGCTGACGTTGCTGCCCGCCGACCGAGCACGGCAGTGCCGGGCTCCCCGCTGCTGCAAGGGAGGTGAGCACGGCAGTGCCAGACTCCCCGCTGCTGCAAGGGAGGGGTTGGGGGGGGTGCTGCCAGCTCTGTACCCATCAAGCATCATTGCATTGACATCGCCAATTGCAGTTCTGAGCCCAAAACACCCCTCAAATTAAATTATTTATTCATATGGAATGTGCTTACAATTGCAAAAGGGATTCACTTAATTGAAAGTGCAGCCAGCATTTTAATAAAACTATAAAAGGGTGAAACGTGCATAAATGGAAGAAAAGTGTTTAATCTCAGAGCAATCGCTTGATGTTAGTGGGAGCATTTAGCTTCCAATATAGCTAAGCAAATAATACTGAGATCCCATGAGCAAAGAGATATTTTTATCTTTTTCTTTTTTTTTTTTTGCACAAGCCCTCGGTTTAAATTTGACATTATAATTGTGAATTATGTTAGTTCATTACCATAGCTACAGAAGGCTTTGACCAGCTAGTGGATCGCATTACTAATGGCTGTCACAGGTTGGCTGTGCATGTGTCGGCGTGACAGTAATCCCTCGGATGCGCACAGGTCTCCCATGCCCTGCGTGACACCACCGAGCCAGCCTCAGCTGCACGGGATGCCGTGGGCACATTATGGATGCAGGGTCAGCACGGAAAATAGCCCCTGCTTGTATTTAAGCCACTCAGATTGCAGGAGATGGCAGCTGTGTGAGGGACCCAGCTAACAAAGGGAGCTGCTGGTCGCTTGTCCCCATCCCCCTGGTCCTGCGAGCACTCCGCAGCTCCTGGGGCAGTGCCAGGATGGACCCTGCACCCAGTGATGGGTTGGAGAGTGAGAAAGGCTTCTGAGCACCTTTTGTTTTATAGTTTACACCAGCGTGACACGCTCCCCTCTCGTAGGGGCTGCTTTTAGGAAGGAGTTGGGGATCCCTGGGACTGGCACTCGTTTCCCAGCTGGAAGGTGCTACCACGGCTGCACCGAGGAAACACAGAAAGGAACAAGGAGCTGCTGGTCCAGGCACCGAGGATGCTACAGCGAGGACATGACCACCTCGGGGGAATGCAGGACTCAAGAAAGCATTTGCTTACAGATCATCAGCACAACGGGGTCCTGGAGCTCCATCTCCTCGAGAGCAGCACTACACCTCCACCTCCCTGGTGCACCGCAGCTGGGAGCAGCACCCTCCTGCGCTTCACTGTGCCAGTCGGACTAGTCCCACACCAGGTATAAAGTAGTCCCACGCCAGGTAGAATGGGCAGTGCATCTCTGTTCAGCAGCTCCCAACAGCCAATTAATCCTTTGTCTTGTTAATAACTCGGAGCAGCTTGTCTGGGCTGCGCTGGCTTGTCTGCTTCCCGATGAATAATATAGCACAGCAGGGAGGTTGCTCGGGAATTATGCGGTGATTATAATTAGTGTGGCAAGTGGAAATGTGGGGCATGGAGGGGTTGTTCTCCGGGAGACGGGTGGGAGGATGGAGGCAGCGAGCTCCGCTCCAGCCCGGGCTGGTGCACCCATGGTGAGTGCTGCTGCCTATTAATAGCACCCGGCTCCACGTCAAGGACGAGGCCATTAACGCTGGAGGAACTGCTTCTGCCCAGCCCTGCAGTGATGCTACGGGGGGAGGTTCCTGCCAGAAACCTCCTCTTCTTCCTTCAGGCCTCTGATAGCAGAAATCCTGGACACCCTGCACAGGGCTTCATTGTCTGCTGCCTGGAAATGCCCCAAATGCACTGTCCTGCTCCATGGGCTGTGCTGACCCTCCCAGATTGGAATCTGTCCCTTCCAGGGCAGGGCTGAGGGACAGGCACGGTCCTGAGGGACAGTTCGAGGGGTACAGCTGAGAGATCCCAGCTCCAGAGAGATCCCCGTGCAGGTGCCACCGGCGATGCTCAGGCTGTGCTTCTGCATCCCAGAGCTGATTTCATAACCGGTGCTAACGCTGCTAAATTACTGTGGCGAGAGAGCACAGGGGAGAGGGACAAGTTCTGGCTTTCACTTTTATAGAGATTAACTAAGAAACATGCAGAGCAAACCCCCAGCAGCTGTGGCCTCCCCTCCGTGCAGCGCGATAGCTCTGCTGTGCCATGGCACTGTAATGAGGGGCACCGGCCACTCTCCAGTCAGACTCCCCCTCCCGCTGCTTGTAGGGGTGGTGGTACCCCCACCCACACAGGGCACAACCCAGGCTGTTCCTCTTGGCCCAGTGAGCAAATCCCCAGGGATTTTGGGCAGATTAGGAGCATTAGCAGCAGCTGGGCAGGGGTGACCACTTTGACTTTGCAGGTTCAGGTCCTCCTGCTGCTCTCGAGGCCTCAGAACACTTGTTACAGGACAGCTTTTGGCTCCTTCTGCTGCTGGGCTTAGCCTAAATCCCTGCCTAGCAGAAAAACCGAGGGGAAGGAGCTGCAGGCTTTGGGCTTCTGAACTGAAATCCCTCCTGGTGCGTGCCAAGGCAGAGGCTGCAGCTCCTTTCCCAGCCCAGGGATACCAGGTCTGTGCCTGGCTCCTGGAAATCAGAGCAGGTTTTGCCAGGGGAAAACTCCCCTCCTTTCTGGGGAGGCAGCTGAAAGACATCCTGCATCAGCCACTGCTCTTCCCAGCATCTCTGACTTCACTCATCAGATCCCTCTCCCACACCATCTCCCAGCCTCAGCTTTAGGCTGGGTTTTGTTGTCAGTAACTCCAATGGTAAAAACAAACAAAATCACCTTTAAGAGACGTTAGACACAAAAATTCTGTGAAATCTTAACAGATTCCTAAATCCTGCCCCGCTGTATGGCCTGCAGCCTGTGCAGGCATGGGGCTGCAGGTGATGAGGCACTGGTGGTCTCTGGGCGAAGCCTGGTCTGGCTGCAGGAGCAGCAAGGACAGATCTGACCAATTCAAACCAACGTTTGGGTACAGGGGCTCTGTGGGACCATTTCCAGCAGTGCTGCACGGACACAGTGCCACTGCTGCTCCTGCCCTGCACTGGGGAAAATGATGTTCCCACCCCCCTGGAAAGAGCTGAGCCCATAGCCCATCGCAGCTTTTGGGCTGTGGCCATAGAAGAGCTGATTCTGCAGAGATGTGCTAACACAGCCACTTCTCTCCAAAGTGGTCCCTTTCCCTGACGTGGCCAACCAAAAACTGACCCCACACAGATCCAGCAATGGCAGCTGGTGGTAACTCGGACTGCCCAGAGTTCATCAGCTCTGCTCCGACCGCAGCGCTCGGCCACCTCTGCAAAACGAGCGTCAGCACCTGCACGACACCCTCCTCTGCAGAGCACCCTTCCAGCCCTTCCCCAAGCCCCCGGGGTCCCTGCGTGCTATGGGGCAGCGAGAGACAGTGAGATGGGGAAATCTCTCCAATCTGGGATGCAAACTCTCTAGCTGAGGAGCTGCTGGTAGCAGCCTGGTCTCCGAAACAGCATTTGTATTGCATGTTTTGTGGAGTTACTGTAACCAAGGAGATTGGAAACACGGGAAAATGGTTAGCCCGGCTTATCGGGGGCTTTTCTTCATCTCTGCTATTGCACAGAGTTGTGCTCACTTTAATAAAGAGGTTGGAAACGGCGTAGCCCTTTGCAGGGAGAGACTATTCTTCAATAAGCGTACAAGGTATGCTCAGCTGGCATCTGCTGATATAAAAAGATGGACAACTTAGAAAATCAACGCAGCTAGCGGCTGAAATTATCTACACTCCTCTAGTCATAAAACTTACACCCGAATTGCAAAACTTACTGGGCAATTTCCAAACCGGCGTGAGTGGGCATCGTGCCGAGGAAGGCCCCTTGCATCACTGACAGCCCGGTGCAGGGGTGCCTGGGCAGTGGTTTGTAGGGCTGCACCCATGTGCTGTGCCAGCAGGGACCCCTTGGCCACATCCAGAAAGGGCAGAAGACACGGAGATACAGATCACCGGGAAACCTCCGCTGAATGCTGCACCGCAGCCCCCCAGCATCCCACCCCAGCCCTACAGCAAGGAGCTGCATGTTCCCGTATGCGGGACAGAGCATTAATATATTCCTGCCTATTTTGGAGTCTGCTCCTGGGGAGGAAAGCCATTATTTAAACATTAATTCCTTGTGTGGGCTCTCCTGCAATAAAGCAGGAGTGCGGAGGTGTTGAAGGAATTACGTTTTTATTTAATCACGGAGTAATTACAGGACCATAGATCTACAGAGTGGCTCTGATTGACTTCCCTGCCCAGATCAGCCCCAGCTCATGGGAAGGGCTGAGCTGTTTGATGCCAAATACACGCAGGGACGACTTTACATCGGGCACGGCCTCTGCAACTCGGCTGCAGCAGCCCCTGCCAGATGCATCCCAAAACCTCCCCGGGGTCCTGCATGCTGCCAGACCCTGCCTGCACTCCCCCAGCTGCCGGACCTGCTGAAGGCCTCTCAGTATGGCTGAGAAGCTCATCAGGTTTCACATCCATCCATCCATCCATCCATCTCTATATATACACAGAGAGTCCTGCAAGGAGAGCCCCAGCTTGGATGAGGCTCCACTTCCAGGGTAGTTTTGCACCAGAGACCTGCAGCCCCATCACACAGAGCAGATACCCTGGGGCCGCATCCACACCCCTCTCTACCTTCAAATTTTGTCCAGGACACCATTTTACAAAAGACAGAAGAAATTCCATGTGGCATTTGTGCAAAAGAAATGCTCCGTGGCAAGTGTAAAAGCAGGGACACCAGCAGGACCAGCTTCACTGGGAAGGGGACAGTGCTGGGAAAATCATCCTCTCCCCCAGCCCACGGCCACGACTTTGAACCTTGTTGTGTCTCAAAGCTTCCACCAGCCTCATCAAAATGTGGTAATGCTGATTTTAAGGCCAGAGGGATTCTGCAGGGTCTGGGCTGACCTTTGAGCATGGGCAATTAAATTCCTCCAGCCGCTGCTGGACGGAGCTCAGTCATTCGTGTTGGAGTAAAGCTTCTTCTCGGGAAAAACATCCCGTCTTAATTTGAAAACTTCAAGAGATGGAGAAAGAACCACTTCCCCTTGATAATTTGTTCCAGTGGTTAATTACCCTCACTGTTAGAAATGTGTCCTTTGTTCTAATTTAAATGTGTCTGGCTCCGGCTTCCAGTCATTAGTTCTTGTTATGCTTTCCCTGTTAGATTAAAGAGCCCTTTCAGAGTCCACTTTATCCCAGGGAAGGTTTTTGTCCGGTGGATTCAAGGCACCTCTGGATCCTCTTTTTGCTAAACTGCGTGGACCACACTCTCCCCTCACCTCTCAGAGGCATTTTTCCAGACCTCAAATAATTTTCCTACTTCTTTTATTCACCCTTTCCCATTTGCCCAAACCCCTCTTTAATTAACCACAGCTCCCGGACCTGCCTGGAATATTCCCCTTGGCCCCGCAAGCACCGCAGCACGATGGTAAAACCAGCCCCAGCCCCACGCTGGGGCTCTTTGCTCCAACACAGCGCGCGCGTTAGCAGCCTATCACCAAGTGCAGCTCCGAGAGTGCCTGTTGAATTGCTTTTCTCCTACAGCCTCTAAATTAATCTCACATTTGATATTTTCTGGGACGCAGCCTCCCAGCGTGTCAGCACGGCCTATATTTTCTGTCTCTAGATTGCAACATCGCCTTGAATTGTATTGAAATGTATTTTTTTCTTGGACGGCAGCTAATTCACCAATTAACCCAGATCCCCTGCTCCTGTGGGACACCGGTTTGCCAGCGGTCCCAACAAACGTAGCTCTCGAGCTGCTTTCCAGCAGCACCCAGACCTTGGAGGAAGGCAACTGTGTCCAAGAGCTGGAGCTGTTTCTTAAGAAGCTGTTTCCTAAGCAGCATCCTCAGCACCGGCACCTTCGGCAGCAAGCCGCTCGGCTCCCGAGCACTGCTGCCAGTGCTAATAGGTTTAGCACTGGGCCCCATGGCTTAAGCTCCTCAGTGGGAGTAATGCTGTGTTTGCGGGGAGATCAGGGCGATGGTGCTGCTCAGGGATCCCTGCTCCCATCCCCATCAGCAAAGGCAGCCTGGGAAGCACACGGGGAACTCTCTGCCCTGCTCAGATCTTGCAGCTCTCCCCATGGATGCTGGCAGGGCTGCTGCAGAGGCACATAGAATCACAGAACGGTTTGGGTTGGAAGGGACCTTAAAGATCATCCTGTTCCACCCCCCCTGCCATGGGCAGGGACACCTTCCACTAGACCAGGTTGCTCCAAGCCTCATCCAGCCTGGCCTTGGACACTTCCAGGGATGGGGCATCCACAGCTTCTCTGGGCAACCTGTCCCACTGCTCCCCACCCTCTCCGGGAAGAATTTCTTCCTGATGTGCAAGGGGTGGCCAAGGCACCCCCCGAGAGAAGGTAGAGATGTGAGGAGGCTGAGAGTGCACTCCTCAGGGCTCTGGCTTGGCAACCAGAGTAGACACAGGCAATCGCCCAGCCCCACAGTGCTTCCTCTGGGCAGAAAACGGTCTCCCACGGGAGAGCCGGTGGGAGAGCCATCAGTTCCTGCAACGCATGGAACGCAGAGGTGAAGGATGGGAAAGCCAAGGGTGCTGCTGATGCACTGCACACTGCAAGCAGGCGGATGGCACGGCACCCAGCATGCTGGCACAGGGGTGAGGAGCACCCCCATCCCAAGCCAAGCATGAGCTGGCTGCCGCCGCTGGCACTAACCCAGCCTTGCTTGCAGTCACTGAGTTGCAAGCCTGAGGTGTTCTCAGCAATTATATTTCACCCCTAATGATGTCTCCAGTTAACTGCAGCGTCATCACCAGCTCAGCAACCTGTGTGAGCAGGACAGCTCTGTTCCCTGCCTGCTGACATCAGCAGCCTGTCCGGGATCCAGCCCCCAGGGACACTGTTAGCACCAGCACCGCGCTGTTAACACTGCACAGATTAATTAATAGAGACCACGCCACACATCTAAATGCTGGCCTTAACGACACCATCCGTCACAGTCCTGGAGTCATGCTCTTGATCCCCATACCGTGTAGGATTTTGCGTCACCGCTTCCTAACCTGCTCAGCACCGGGCTCCCCCATCAGGTGGGTGCCTTTGCTGGGTATCCCACAGCCATAGATGATTTCCAGGTCAGGGGATGCCCATGGAGAGCGGGGCTGGGATTACTCATGACTCGCTCCTTGCGTTGTGCAAGTGGCATCGCTCCTGCTTCCTGGCTGGGTGACAAACAAACAAGATGAGGCTACGCAACACCTACCACAACGCAGGAGGATGTGTGAGGGGTGTTTCTTTGGCCATAAGGGAGATCTCTGGCAGTCTCTTTGAGCAAGAAGGAGGCCAGTTCCCTCCCTGACAAGACCGGTGCTTCTGCACCAGGCAGGCTGGGGACCTCTGCGCTTCACGGGGGAGGTTCATAAATCATCGATGACTTGCTCGGCCCTCCTCTCACCAAAACCAGGTCCTTGTGGAAGTGCTCCAGGAGGATCTTTGTGGGCATCCCCCTTCTCAGAGGTGTTCCACACCAGCATCAAGAAGGAAATAAAGATAAGACTACCGCTCGCTGCTGCCCGTGTGAATCATCACTGGGTCCCAAAAGGGCATCAAAGGAAAATGCTCCATTTTCCTAGACCTTTGCTTCCACACTAAAAAAAGAAATCCTGGCTGTCCCCTCGTCCTTGCTCTCAGCTCTGCCGGCAGTGTTGAGCTGCCAAAGCCCCAGCACAAGAAACCTTCGCCAAGCATCTGCAGCCAGTGCAGAAACACAGAATTAACTGTCCTTTCAGCAGTCTTTGCTGCTTTGTTTTCTGCACGTCTTTTATTCTGCAAAGGCACTTGCACACAGGGGAGAAGCACTAGTGGGAAAGACACCCCGAGGAGAGGCTGGGCAGAGGGGAGCAAAGAGGGTTTGCAGCAGGGAAGTGACCTCAACACCATCGGCTTGGGGACCCTCTGCTTTCCTGTTCACCCCACCTGGGTAAGGGGGATGGACTTGGAGCTGGATGCAGGCGAGGCAGGAGCTGCAGGGGAGCACAGCCCCAGGGGAGCGAGGGGCTGAAATGCTGCTCCAGTACCTGTGACTTGTTAGAAGGGGATTAAAGAAATTGCTCCTGGAGCGAAGCACCAGTGCCAGGGCTGAGCTGGAGTAACATCTTGCCTGGGGAATGCTTTCAGCTGCTCTCCTGTTTGAAAAGCCAGCCTGCAGCCCTGGTTTTACAGCTGTACAACTGGATAACAAGGGGTCTTGCCACCAGCACATCCCCAGTCTCCTCCACAGACATCTCTGTCCTGGCTTCCAAGCGACGGCTGTAAAAGCTGCCCTTGTTAAAGAGCCCCTCTGCCATCACGCCGAGCAGCGGCAGCAACCGGCACGAAGCTCCTGCCGGGAGCAGGAGGCGAGGATGCCAGCACACCGGCTGCGTCCTCCGCTGCCTCCGAGACCAGCAAACATCCACCGCTTGCTCCCGTCGCAGGGCACACGTGTTGCGGCGTGACTGATGTTTGTTCCATACCAACCCAGGAGCTGAAATAAATTGCAGCTATACAATGAAGTGGCACTTTATTGCTAAGGCATTAGGCAAAGCTAATGTAATCTGAACTGATATTGAATACAAATCCTTGACTGTGACTCACCCTGCTTTTACATTGTGTTCTGCGGTGGAGGAGCGGCATGCCATCAGAAAGCCAGCATTAGAAAAAATAAGGAATGGAATATGCTTTTCTTTCTCCCTGTGAAAGACAGCAGCAATGATGGCCAAATCACCCAATCATTGCATTAATTAATAACTATTTGGAGCCTCCTGAGATTGATTGGATCATTATAACACCAAGTGAAGCCTAAAGAGAAAGAACTCCTGGGGGAAGACGGTGCTGATTTTGTGTTCACTTTGGCTCTGCACACTTGGAGAAAAAGTGTTTCAAAGCCGAAGCAGTTCGGAAGCCCACGGAGGGAAAAAGCCTGTTTTTTTCCTGGATAATTCATACCCACAAGTGACACAAGGCTTTACAACTGGCTCCTGTTCTTTCTGACCGAAGCCCGCAGAGGGCTGGGTTTCTGTGACAGGGTCAGGTAGGGCTCTGGCAGCTGCAGAGAACTGGGAAACGCAGGGATGAGCCCGTCAGGGATGCTCCACACAGATCTCCTGCCACACCACTGCACAGGGAACCCCCAGTACCCCCTCACTGCTGCTTCCCCTCCCGCCTGGGCTGAGGGGCCAGGGGAGTCTTATTTGCCCCAGCTCAAGGCAAGCCCTGTCCCTCCATCCCTGAGAGCAGAGCTGAGGAGCTGAGACCCTGCTCAGCAGAACATTTGTTTTGCATGAGATGATTACAGATGCCATGTTTGTGCATGATGCACAATTAACAACCATAATAGCTCTTTGTACTGAGGAAGCATTGCTCATCTCTGGGTACAAATGCATTTTTTTGCAGACATTGATTAATCGAGCCCCTAAATGCTCCTGCAAGGCAGGTGCTATCGATGCACAGAGTGTTAGGCGAGATTTAGAGTCGAGTGTGGCCTTGTGCTGAGTTGGGAAATTTCTACTGCTCGCCATACCTGAGGTCAATACTAATGCAGTCCTCGATCCCACAGCCAGCTGGAGACTGAAATTCTTTCGTCTAATAGGGCCATGAACCTTTCCCTGCTCAAACTCTCGCTTTCCCTTTAACTTCTTGTTTCAAGACCAATCAAACAAGTGAATCAAAATGGTATCTCTGGTCCACCAAGGTCAAGAGCTCCAGAGCACCCCAGGCAGGCAGGCAAAAGCCCAGCAGTGCTGAAGGGCAGAATCAATCTCTATTCAGGGACCACTCAAACCTCTAACCACTGCCAAAACCTGCCCTAGGCACCCTGGGGCCAGCCTGCTCATCCTCTACACCCCTACGACAGAAATTCTTGAAGCGTGCCAAGAAAATACACATGATCTCAGAAAGAAAAATCAAAATACCTCCCACTCATGTATTGGATCATCACCTTGTCAGATATCCACGCTGTGAGCACATGGGTATGAAATAACCATGAGTGTTTGAGTGTGGAGATGGCTCTCCAGCACAACGAGGTGTTATCCCTGGCTGCAGGCACGCTTCCAGCCCCGTGACATCCCTGGCTGCAGGCATGCTTCCAGACCCATGACAGCCCCCCCTGTGCAGCCCAGACCCCCGTGGCGGGTGGGTCTGCAGCAGACACAGCCAGCACGGGTTGCATGGCCAGCTGGTGAGCAGACACGGCCACCGAGCCCAGCGCCAATGCCCCCGCGTGCGCTGAAGCGGCTCTGCATTGCAGGGGGCTGGGAGGGCAGCACTGGCTTGCATTTCCAGCTTGCCACTGCTCTAGTCTTTCACTTGCCTTGAGCATGGTCATGGATCAGCTGGGATTGTCCTGCTTTGGATCATCTCACCAGTTCCTACCGGGCTGGACATGAAGCACTGCCCTCAGCTGCGGCGAGAGAGCGACCTGCCTGCAACAGGCACCTCTGAGCCCTGCGCTGCACCCCAGCCCCTGCCCACCATCCCCTCCCCATGCCCCGGGCATGCCCCACATGCCAGCGGTGCCTGCAAGCCATGTTGAACACATCTGCTCTTTCCCCTGGCTTTGGGGAGGAAGGAATGAGCCGTGCCTCGTGCTGCCAGCAAAGCAGTAAGTCATCTGCTCCTCTCCTTCGCGGTGCACCCCCGTTTAATGAGACTATCCATCACTGGGGGCTTTTTTTAAGTTATCAGCATGGTTCAGGGTGAAAGACTCAGCCATCAGTCACAGGGATCTGTGAGTGTCTGAAGGGAAAGACACGGACTGCTTCCCAGGGCAGCATCGCCCCGAGCCTCCGCGATTCGGGATGCAGCACAGTGCTTCACCCCACCAACAGCATGGCTTGTCCCAGAAAGGCATCTGCTGCTATGCCACGGTGCTCCAGGCTTTCTGAGCAGGGACCACTAACCCATACCCAGGGATGGGCCACATCTCCGGCTGTGCCAGCACTGCGGCACGGGGAAGAGCAGCCTCTGCCAGGGCCCTGGAAGGCTGCATACTGAAAAGGTCAGGCTGACAGTGCCGTCCCTGGGTAAACAATCCCCCAGCCCCACAGCGATACCAGCCCCGTGCCATCCCTCAGCTTGTTTATTTTCTCTCTTGAAAAACAACCAGGGGAAGGGAAGCAAAGCAGCTTGGAAATGGGAAGGCGCAAGGGCAGTGGGATGAAAGGGGATGGCAGCAGATGGCATGATGGGGAGGAACCAGTAATACCTGGGAGGTTTGAACTGCGGATAATCGGACTAATATGCGAATAAGTGCATTTTCCACAGTGCTGCGCACCGCAGGAGGACAGGCAGGAGCTGCCTGACGGGTGGCTTCTGCACCATGAAATCAATCCCACCAGCACACACAGGCATTTTTGCTGGAAACCATTATTCGTTCCGCCAGGAACCCTTCCTGGGTCTCGCTAACCCACCTCTGATCAACACCCACAGTTTGCGAATGGAATTAGAGCAGCGATGAGTAAATTGAGACCTTTTTTCCAGAGCGGAAAAGAGCTTATGAAAGTGAGAAAATGCCAGGAATGACTGGGTTTTAAGGAGGTGTGGGACACAGCTGAGAGCCGAGAGGAAGCTCACACAGGGCGGCATCGGGAACAACACGGCTCTCCGGCGTGGAGCCGGGCTCTGCACCCTGAAGATGACAGGCACAGGCACCACACGCCATTACAAGTTCATGTGTAAACAGCAGCTTGTGACAGCGCACAAGCATCGCTCCGTAACATCCTTCAAGCACAACCTCAGGAATCCCCAAAGAGATTTGTTCAACAAGCACCGAGTTGGACAGAGTTCAGGAGCAGCACGGGGAGCCCCCGCCTGCCCCGGTTCCAGCCTTTGCTTGTCAATCCCATTAAGCAGTTGTGCACCGCACAAGGAACTGCATCCCTGGTCTCCTCCAGCCCCTGCACCACTGGCAGCGCCCCAGCACAGGGGGAGCAGAGCCTGGCTCAGCAGGGCTGGAGCACAAGCCCCTGGGCACATCCCAGTCCAACAGGCGATGGCAGGACCAGCCCAAACAGCCTGCTGCCACCATCTGCAGGGCAGAGCAATGGACCACATGGAGCCAGTAGGTTCCTCAAGGTTCAGGGGTCCTGTGTAGCCCCTTTTGCTGAGAGTAAAGCTTTGCAATGGATGCTGAGATGGTCCTCAATGCACCTGGGCACGCAGCAGCCTCTGCACAAGAGGATCACACTAAGAGGGAGAGCAGGAGAGGGCCCCCAGGAGCTGGCAGTGGGGCAGCCCCTTCCTTCCATGCCAGCCCAGAGCTGAAGACCTTCAGGGCAGTGACCCACCATGTGCTGCCCTCCCCTTCATCCCTCTCATGCCATCAGGGCTTTTAACAGTTCTGGGAAGGAGGGAAATGGGACCCTGGAGCTAACCTGAGAGCAGACCCTACCTTGGGCACAAAGGCTCTCTGAGGATGTTGGAGAGCATCATACATGGGCTTTTATGCACAGGGGAGCTTTTGATGATCATGGAGGGCTTTGCAGGCACAGAACAGAGATGGCACTAAGTAGGGGCATGTATGCTGCACAAATCTGCCACCACATGTACAGAAAAGGAAGCAAATGCAAAGACTTTACAAAAAAGACTTGATTTTTTGAGAACCACAAAGAGAAAAATCACTGTCTGTGGTTACAGACATTACTTTCTTGGTGTTAGAGGCTCGAGCTCTTGGCTCCAAGCGTGAAGGCTTACACAGCTCATCCTCAGACTCAGGAAGCCACACACACGGCTGGGGAAGGTCCCCATGACTCAGGGCTGTGCATCATCACGCCCAGCGATCCCTCAGCACAGCCTCACGTGCTCACAGCCCTACACGGCACATGCCAGGGCCAGGCACTGTGAGCAGTCAGCACATTGCACGAGGTCCTGCAGGATGGGGACACTTGCAGGTGTCTCTGTGCTCCCACCCAGCACACATCCATCCATCCATCCATGCACTCACACTCCGCTCTTCAGGGTCTGCACGCGTCTGACCTGTGCCTCTATGAATAGCTTTACACTGCAGGCTTACAGCTCCCCCTCCCCGGGTAATTATGGAAATGGTGATTGCATCTAACTCTTGCAGAATTAACACTTTGCTTAGACAGCAAAGCCTTCACTCCCAGACCCACGTTTTTCCCAGTGGATGTCAGCAGAAGCCAGATGAATTTGTGACTGTCCCTGCCTACAGAGCATAGCCGGAATCAGAGGGGCAGGTCCCAACACCATCGGGCTGGAAGGGGCTTCTCTGAGTGTCCCGCTGACACCCTCGTGCAAAGCCCCCAGCAGCTGTATGGCCCATCCGAGGGCCTGAGTTGCTGGGTGGTCGATAATTCATTACTTGCTCAAAACACGAGTTGGAGAGTCTGAGAGGAGGTTGTGTGGAAGCATCTTTCAGCCTGGGACAAGGGCATGCACCAGCACTGCCGAGGGGACAAAGCTAATTAACACAAAATCATTATATCCAGGGCATGCAGAGCTGGAGTCCCCCAGATGAGAGACTGAGAATGCTTTGGACTGGGCAGGCCATGTGTTTATTCCAAACTTGAGCCTCTCTGAATGCACATCCTGCCTAATCCTCTCTGCCCACCTCTCATCTCCATCACTGCCCGGTCCAATCCTGCAGCAGCAAGGGAGCACTGCACCATCCCTCTGGGACAGCCTGGAGAGGCAGCTTGTCCTGGAGCCAGCTTGTCTGGGGACTGCCAGCCTCCCTCCTTCTGATCCCCCTGTGTAATAACACACTGCCACACTTGACAGCTTCCCTTATCTGCTGCCAGGCTGATCAGTTCTGGCTGTAATTTCATGCTGTTATAAGCAATCACACTTGTAAAGCAGAAATCATGGCTGTATTTCATAGCAGAGGATGCAAAGTCGGCTTTTAAGGGCTGGAGAAATCCCGGCTGGCAGCTCCTCCCTCCATCCTTCCACCAGCACCAGCTCACCCTGCTGCCCAGGTGTCCCTGCAGGCACCCCCTCCCCACGCCTGCTCCCACTGTGCTCAGATCCTCTTCCCCATCCCAATCCCTCAGGCTTTTGCCGAGACAGCGGCTTGCAGCACCCACGCCGGGGCATGCAGAGCTGTGCTCGGGGACGATCCTGGCACACAGGCAGAAAGATGAACGACTCTGGGCAGCGTCGGAGCCACACGCGAGCTTTGTGTTCACCACGGACCGCACGTGCAATCATCCCTGAGCCCTGAGTAGCACTGGGGCTCTGGCATAGCAAGAGGAACAAATATATTGAAGATCTTGGTGCAAAACTTTGCATTTATAGCCGGTGGCTTAAACAGCACAGTGCTGCTTCTGCCCTGAGCCTTCCCTAGCCTTTTGCTGAGTCTCACATCAGTCCTTTCGCACAGGGATGCAATGGACAAGTCATTGGGATCACAAACCACCCTCCCCTCCAAAACAAGCACTTCTCCCATGGGATGAATCTGACCTTGGAAAGGTGCTGGCTCATCTCCCCTGAGCTGGTGAGAGCAGTGGGGACCAGCCAGGACTGGGGCAGGCACCAGGCGATCCTCTAGCTCCTGCTGCACCCACCACAGGGTAAAGATGGGAGGCATCACAGCTGAACCTCCTGAGGGCCGAGCAGGGCTGGTTTTAGAAATAAAAGAGAGGTTTAAGACACTTGCAGCTGTATTTTATAACAAGCTATTTGCAGACATGCCTATAGGGAGGGATGTTCCCAGGGACACTGCACCAAACTGATATCCCATGGCTGGGCAGGGAAGCACCCCATGCAGACCCCAGCCCGGTATAAGCCCACCACGGCAGCCAAGAGTGTGCTGGGTAAGGTCCCACACTGCCCTGGGTGCTGGTTACAGTGGGGGGCACCCTGAGTTTGCTACAGGGCCCTTCCCAACGCACACTCAGCCCTCACAGGGGTAGCAGCCAAGGCTCCTACTCTACCATCCTGTCCCGGAGAGCTGGGTGAGCAGGGAAGCTGGGCTTTGGCACCCGCATTAAAAGGACACGAGGGCCAACCAACCCCTGAGCTGGGCTGTCTGCTGTTAGTGAGGGGTCCTCTCGCAACCCAGCCCTGCTAGCACACAGCTACGCACCATTTGCACAGCATCAGCTCAGACAGCCTCTGTGACCCCACACACACCTGCAGCCTCTTAGGAAGGGCAGCCCCAGCCCTTTTTTAAAGGCTCTCCTTAACAAGCCCCAGGTAGAAGTGAAACATCTCCAGCTGGGCTGTGTCCTGGACCTGCCCCTCAGGTCCAAGACCTTCTCCATGCTGGTGCCAAGAAGTGGGTGGCCAGGCAGCAGCGACCCCACATCCCTTCACCATGCCCGTCTGCACCAGTGTAGCCGAATTATCCCCTGCATGCGCTGCACAGGGCAATGCTGCAGGGCAGATGCAGGGTGCCATCTGGGCATAGCACGCCATGCACCCACAAAACATCCCTGAGCGCAAGACATGGCGTGTGGCTCTGCTCCAGCGGGACATGTGGGGGCAGAGGGCTCCCCATGGCAGAGTCTGAGGGAAGGAGCATGAATGATTCCTGCGGCATCGGTTGTGCCTTGCACCACGCAGTCCCGTGCAGACACCTTGTTAGACAGGCAGAGAACGTGGTGTGTGTTTTGGGAAGGAAACAAAACTCCTTATGGTGCTCTCCATCTGGGCTGAAAGGTTGCCTGGAAGGAAGGACAGCCAAGTGCGCAGGGCACCGTACCAGGGTGAGCAAAACCTTGTCCTGCTTCCAGCCCAGCCCCCCGACATGGCTCATCTTCCCATTCCTCTGCATCGTGTGCCACTGACCCCCACCGGTGTTGGGAAGAGGGACTGGGAGCCATGGGCTCGGCAGAAGGCGCCACGCCACGGCTCTGCTAGCCGGGTATCGCAGGGGAGAGGACACATCCGCTGAGGGCAGCCAGGAAAAGGATGTCAGGCTGCGAAGTGATGCATCTCCTTTGGCCATAGCAGCAGGGGAATGAGAGCAGCTCGGCTGAGCCGTGGGGGCTCCGTGCGGGGGGATATATTTCTGCGCCAGCAACTGGTGATTTGCAGCAATGAGTAGGGATAGAGCCAGTCCAACCGGCAGCTCTTCTAGCAGGGATGGGCTGCAAATGCTTGAATTTAGTTCCAAGTTGTCAAATAGCTTTGACCCCCTGATGGAGGACAGCCCCCGCGCCCACTGCACCTCGGTTTTCACTCTTGCAATTCTGGAGAGTTGGTATTGTGGCAACACAACAGAAAAACCTTTTTAAAGAGAGAGAACTCCCCAGTTGTGTCATTAACGCAGGTCAGGTCTGGGAGGAAAAGGTCATTGTAGTAAGAGGTGAGAAGCTCTGAGGGGTGGTTAGGATGGCTGGCCCTCATCTGGCTCCTGACACCCCAGAAACCCCTCTATCCACCTGCGCTCAGCCCCTACATGGTCACCCCGGGCAGGGGGACAACGTAGCCACCCTCCCCACCCAAACCCATCCTCCAGTGGCTGCTGGCAGGATGATGGGTCTGCCATGGAACCACAGCTTCTGGCAGCCCCCTTCTCTCCCAGCTTGCCCAGCCCTGCTTTGGGGCTGTTGGGACTGGGACATTCATCAGGGTGTCCGAAAGACAAACACCACGTGACCAATAAAGACATTCCATTCCCCAGGCATCAAAAAAACCCTAAACTTGGGGAGTCTTCTCCTCCTGGCAGTAACTGATGAAAAGGTATGTTTTCGGGCTGGAGAGCATGCCGTTACCATTCCTGTGTGCCCCAAGGGGAATTCCTGCTTTCTATCTTATTCATATTTATAAATCTGGACTTGTGCCCAGCCAGGGTCCTTGTTACGAGGAGATTTAGAATCTGTGCTAATAGCGAGGCTCCTGCTAGGGCTCCCCCGAACAGCGGCAGATTATGTTGTGCACAAACTTCCAAAGTAAACAGCTCATCTTAGGGCTGCGAGGATGAGGAGGAGTCGGCCTGCGCTTCCCCTCTCCCGGCTGTCCCCGGCAGCAGGTGAATGAAGCCTTTAAGGGTGCGAGGAGCTGGCAGTGGTTCAGGGACCATCCCCCCCCACCCCCCGAGTTGCAAGGGCTGCACCCCGCTGACTGCAGGCAGCTTTTCCTTCAGAGGGGAATCTGTGATTGCAGTGCTGCTTGGAGCTGTGGGATTGGATCAGGATCAGGGGGACACTCGCAGCCACAGCCCAAGCAAACAAACAAAAGGGCCAATGTAATTCCCAACTTTTTCCTTCCTTCCTGGGAGAAAAGCCAGGGACTCAAGCTGCTCTCTCTGGTACTTCTCACCCATGAGCTTTTCATGAGCTCATCCTCCACCTTCCCTAGACAGCCTGGGCACTCCAGTTCCCCAAACCCACACCCCTCTCTCTGCCCTTCAGCTCTGGTGTCGAGCCCGGTGCTGGCATGGCCGTGCTGTTCAGGGCCGGCCGCATCTCCAGAGAGGGATTATCGATCCACCGGCATCCTGCGCTGTAGTGAATGCCCGCTGCAAAGTTTAATTAATTGATCAGTAAGTGCTCAGAGATCCCCAGATGAAAGAGCCACGTAATTACCGAGCATCATCCGGTGGCACTCAGAGTAATTGCAGTAACTACTGCTCGGGGTTAGCTCTCAGAGGCAGAATTACCTTGGTGTTTAACGTCACGCTCTGGGGATAGACAATATTCTCCCTGTGCCATACAGAAGGGACTGGAGAGCTTGGGCCTGGGAAACAAAATCCCTGTCTGCATCCCCTGCGATGCTGGTCATCGGGGAGAGGCTGGGGACTGCGGAAGGTGGTCTGGAGGGTGCAAGGCACGGAGCTGCTCTTCAGCCTCCAAACTCAAAGCAGGGACCTTTCGGATCACAGAATGGTTCAGGTTGGACAGGATCGCTTGAGGTCTCCTGGTCCAGGCCCATCAGTATCCCCATCAACCCACCACCCATCACCAGGACCGAGGAAGCTCGTTGAGCATCCTGGGGTTTGGGCAGCGGCGCTGATGTAAAACGGCGCTCATGCAAGCGAAAGGAATCTCCGTCAGGGAAGCCACTGAAAGGACTCTCTGTCAGGGAAGCCCTTGGCAGGGCTGGTCTCCAGCACACCCCAGGGACCTGGGGACTGAGGCTTTCCAGAGGAAGGCGCTGGAGCCTAAAACTGTGATTATGCAGAAATTCAGCTCCATGTGGGTTTCTCTGACAATTCCCAGCCTTATTTTAGACTTTTACGGTTTGCCATAAAAGCAGTTATAGTAAATTATTAGACCTACACATGGGCTGTCAGGAGGATTCTTCTATTTTAAGTCCCACACGATGTTGGTAACTCATTGCACTCAGCTGGGCCGTGTGGGAGAGGGGCTGCCATACCCCTGTGCTTCCCCCACACACGAGGCGTGTGGGGCTGGAGCCTCATTCCCCTGTGACCACGCTGTGCTTACAGGCAGATAAACCTGCACGGAGAGGGAAAGCTCAGGGATGATTTCCTGAAACGGAAGGCTGTGCTTTGGAGGAGTGGAAGTGGTGTCGCACAGGTGTCAGTAGGACCCCGTTATTCTTGAAGATATTTGAGATAAACATCCCTGCTGAGCTGCCCCAGAGCAGAGATGGATCTGCATGGTCAGTGGGTGTTGTTCCCTGAAACACAGGGAAGAAAACTGGCACACTCTGGTGCCAGGAAGAATGCCATGCACTGGCCAAGCAGCAGCACCGGTAAGAGCATCACGATTCCCAGCACCAAAGAGTGTCACCATTCCCTTCCTAGAAGGCCCAAGAGCCGCTGAAGTCCAAGTCCAGATGCAGCCCTAGCACAATCTCTTTGCAGCTGATGCTGCTGCAGCCCGTTGTTCCCCCCTAACTCCAATTCACATGGTTCCTGTGTGAAGATCCTGCAAAAGGCAGGTCCACGTAGGATGACATGAAGGTTTCCAGAGGGGTATCCCCAACTTCACCTCTTCAGTCCCAGCTAGCAACGATATGAAAATGCAGAACAAACCCCCTGGGTATTTTGTATGAAGGGGCATTGTCAACACAGGAGACGCAGGGCTTGGGAGCCAGCGACTGCGCAGGGAGACGGGGCTGTGTGCAGCGTGTCTTACCCAACAGAGCTTGGCCCAGGTGTATAAAATCCTCGTGGGAGTCAGAAATAGCCCTCACTAGGTCATCCTAATGGCCAGGTCAAGGGAAAGCAGAGCAGTATTTGCTTCTGTGGCCAAACACAAAGCAAAAACTCATCTCTTGGGTGCTTGGTTTTACAGATTTCACTAGCTTATTCTATTAACCCTGCGGCTGCTCCAGGGAGTTCAGCAGTCATGTCTGCAATGACGTGACCTCCCTTTAACCTGCAGCCTCCACGCCTTCCCCACTCTCCCTACTGCTCACCAGTGCAGAGCCCATCTCCCCGCTCCGCCTGAGCCACAGCCCGAGGAGTTACGTGCTTCGGTGCAAGCTCAGGGTGAGGGGCCTGGGCATCTCCCCACAGACCAAAAAGAGCCAAGCTGCTGTTGGGGCACTGGTGTCACTCAGCTGGCAACACCAGCAGGATTGCTGCTTTGCACAATAATGAGCTGCACATGGAAACCGCTTCCGCAGGGCTGGCAGCAGGGTTGGAGCTGGGCGGAGGTGCTGAGCTCTTTGGGCAAGGCACTGCAGGACCGATGGCAAACATCACCTCATGCCGTTGTGTTGCCCTGATGGGCAACTAAACCCAGTGGGTT